>NW_027254571.1:0-276936 GCF_044704955.1 Pristiophorus japonicus | reverse complement strand
GTGAGAGAGACAGGGGGAGAGTGGGGGAGAGAGTGGGGAAGAGAGTGAGAAAGGGGTGTGAGTGAGAGAGACGGGGGAGAGAGTGGGGGAGACAGGGGGAGGGGGTAGAGTGGGGGAAGAGAGTGAGAGAGACAAAGGGGGAAAGAGTGAGAGAGACAGGGGGTGAGAGAGTGAGAGAGACGGGGGGAGAGAGTGAGAGAGACAGGGGGGAGAGAGTGAGGGAGAGAGTGGGAGAGAGTGAGTGAGACAGAGGGGAGAGAGTGAGAGAGACAGGGGGAGAGAGTGAGAGAGACAGGGGGGAGAGAGTGAGAGAGACAGGGGGAGAGAGTGTGAGAGAGTGGGGGAGAGAGTGTGAGAGAGTGGGGGAGAGAGTGTGAGAGAGTGGGGGAGAGAGTGTGAGAGAGTGGGGGAGAGAGTGAGAGAGACAGGGGGAGAGAGTGTGAGAGAGTGTGAGAGAGTGGGGGAGAGAGTGGGGGAGAGAGTGGGGGAGAGAGTGGGGGAGAGAGTGTGAGAGAGTGGGGAGAGAGTGAGGGAGAGAGTGAGGGAGAGAGTGGGGGAGAGAGTGGGCAGAGAGTGGGGGAGAGAGTGGGGGAGAGAGTGGGGGAGAGAGTGGGGAAGAGAGTGGGGAAGAAAGTGGGGGAGAGAGTGAGAGAGAGTGGGGAGAGAGTGAGAGAGACAGGGGGAGAGAGTGAGGGAGAGAGTGGGGGAGAGAGTGAGAGAGAGAGTGGGGGAGAGAGTGGGGGAGAGAGTGGGGGAGAGAGTGGGGGAGAGAGTGGGGGAGAGAGTGGGGGAGAGAGTGGGGGAGAGAGTGGGGGAGAGAGTGGGGGAGAGAGTGGGGGAGAGAGTGGGGGAGAGAGTGGGGAAGAGAGTGGGGAAGAGAGTGGGGGAGAGAGTGAGAGAGAGTGGGGGAGAGAGTGAGAGAGACAGGGGGAGAGAGTGAGGGAGAGAGTGGGGGAGAGAGTGAGAGAGATAGTGGGGGAGAGAGTGGGGGAGAGAGTGGGGGAGAGAGTGGGGGAGAGAGTGGGGAGAGAGTGGGGGAGAGTGGGGGGAGAGTGGGGGGAGGAGAGAGTGGGGGAGGGGGGAGAGTGGGGGGAGAGAGGTGGGGGGGAGAGTGTGGGGAGACAGGGGGGAGAGTGAGGGAGAGAGTGAGGGAGAGAGTGAGGGAGAGAGTGGGGGAGAGAATGAGAGAGACAGGGGGAGAGAGTGAGAGAGACAGGGGGAGAGAGTGAGGGAGAGATTGGGGGAGAGAATGAGAGAGACAGTGGGGGAGAGAGTGAGAGAGACAGGGGGGGAAAGTGAGAGAGACAGGGGGGAAGAGTGGGGAAGACAGTGAGGGAGTGGGGGAGAGAGTGAGAGAGACGGGGGGGGGCAGAGTGGGGGAGAGAGTGAGAGAGACGGGTTAGAGAGTGAGAGAGACAGAGGGGAGAGAGTGAGGGAGAGAGTGGGAGAAAGTGAGAGAGACAGGGGGGAGAGAGTGAGAGAGACAGGGGGAGAGAGTGAGAGGGACAGGGGGAGAGAGTGAGAGAGACAGAGGGGAGAGAGTGAGAGAGACAGGGGGAGAGAGTGAGAGAGACAGGGGGAGAGAGTGAGAGAGACAGAGGGGAGAGAGTGAGAGAGACAGGGGGAGAGAGTGAGAGTGACAGGGGGGAGAGAGTGAGAGAGACAGGGGGAGAGAGTGAGAGAGAGAGGGGAGAGAGTGAGAGAGACAGGGGGGAGAGAGTGAGCGAGACAAAGAGGAAAGAGTGAGAGAGACGGGGGGAGAGACTGAGAGAGACAGAGATTGAGAGAGATAGGGGGAGAGAGTGAGAGAGACAGAGGGGAGAGAGTGAGAGAGACAGGGGGAGAGAGTGAGAGAGACGAGGGGAGAGAGTGAGCAAGACAAGGAGGAAAGAGTGAGAGACGGGGGGCGAGAGTGAGAGAGACAGAGATTGAGAGAGACAGGGGGAGAGTGTGAGAGAGACAGAGATTGAAGAGACAGGGGGAGGAGTGAGAGAGACAGGGGGGAGACAGTGAGGCAGAGAGTGGGGGAAGAGAGTGAGAAAGGGGTGTGAGTGAGAGAGACGGGGGGAGAGAGTGAGAGAGACAGGGGGAGAGTGGGGGAGAGAGTGGGGAAGAGAGTGAGAAAGGGGTGTGAGTGAGAGAGACGGGGGAGAGAGTGGGGGAGACAGGGGGAGGGGGTAGAGTGGGGGAAGAGAGTGAGAGAGACAAAGGGGAAAAGAGTGAGAGAGACAGGGGGTGAGAGAGTGAGAGAGACGGGGGGAGAGAGTGAGAGAGACGGGGGGAGAGAGAGTGAGAGAGACGGGGGGGGGAGAGAGTGAGAGAGACGGAGGGAGAGAGAGTGAGAGAGACGGGGGGAGAGAGCGGGGGAGACAGGCGGGAGAGAGTGGGGGAGACAGTGGGGGAGAGAGCGGGGGAGAGAGTGAGAGAGATGGGGGGGAGAGCGGGGCAGACAGTGGGGGAGAGCGGGGCAGACAGTGGGGGAGAGAGCGGGGGAGACAGTGGGGGAGAGAGCGGGGGAGACAGTGGGGGAGAGAGCGGGGCAGACAGTGGGGGAGAGAGCGGGGCAGACAGTGGGGGAGAGAGCGGGGCAGACAGTGGGGGAGAGAGCGGGGCAGACAGTGGGGGAGAGAGCGGGGCAGACAGTGGGGGAGAGAGCGGGGCAGACAGTGGGGGAGAGAGCGGGGGAGACAGTGGGGGAGAGAGCGGGGGAGACAGTGGGGGAGAGAGCGGGGCAGAGAGTGGGGGGGAGAGCGGGGCAGAGTGGGGGAGAGAGCGGGGCAGACAGTGGGGGAGAGAGCGGGGCAGACAGTGGGGGGAGAGCGGGGCAGAGTGGGGGAGAGAGCGGGGCAGACAGTGGGGGAGAGAGCGGGGGAGACAGTGGGGGAGAGAGCGGGGCAGACAGTGGGGGAGAGAGCGGGGCAGACAGTGGGGGAGAGAGCGGGGCAGACAGTGGGGGAGAGAGTGGGGGAGACAGTGGGGGAGAGAGCAGGGCAGACAGTGGGGGAGAGAGTGGGGGAGACAGTGGGGGAGAGAGCAGGGCAGACAGTGGGGGAGAGAGCGGGGCAGACAGTGGGGGAGAGAGCGGGGCAGACAGTGGGGGAGAGAGTGGGGGAGACAGTGGGGGAGAGAGCAGGGCAGACAGTGGGGGAGAGAGCGGGGCAGACAGTGGGGGAGAGAGTGGGGGAGACAGTGGGGAGAGAGCGGGGGAGACAGTGGGGAGAGAGCGGGGCAGAGAGCGGGGCAGACAGTGGGGGAGAGAGCGGGGGAGACAGTGGGGAGAGAGCGGGGGAGACAGTGGGGAAGAGAGCGGGGCAGACAGTGGGGAGAGAGCGGGGGAGACAGTGGGGAGAGAGCGGGGCAGAGAGCGGGGCAGACAGTGGGGAGAGAGCGGGGGAGACAGTGGGGAGAGAGCGGGGCAGAGAGCGGGGCAGACAGCGGGGGAGAGAGCGGGGGAGAGAGCGGGGAGAGAGCGGGGCAGAGAGCGGGGCAGAGAGCGGGGCAGAGAGCGGGGCAGACAGCGGGGGAGAGAGCGGGGGAGAGAGCGGGGAGAGAGCGGGGAGAGAGCGGGGAGAGAGCGGGGCAGAGAGCGGGGAGAGAGCGGGGTAGAGTGGGGGAGAGAGCGGGGTAGAGTGGGGGAGAGAGCGGGGGAGAGAGCGGGGGAGACAGTGGGGAGAGAGTGGGGCAGAGTGGGGGAGAGAGTGGGGGAGAGAGCGGGGGAGAGAGCGGGGGAGAGAGCGGGGGAGAGAGCGGGGGAGAGAGCGGGGGAGAGAGCGGGGGAGAGAGCGGGGGAGACAGTGGGGAGAGAGTGGGGCAGAGTGGGGGAGAGAGCGGGGCAGAGAGCGGGGGAGACAGTGGGGGAGAGAGCGGGGGAGAGAGCGGGGCAGAGTGGGGGAGAGAGTGGGGCAGACAGTGGGGAGAGAGCGGGGGAGACAGTGGGGGAGAGAGCGGGGGAGAGAGTGGGGAGAGAGCGGGGCAGACAGTGGGGAGAGAGCGGGGGAGACAGTGGGGAGAGAGCGGGGCAGAGTGGGGAGAGAGCGGGGGAGAGAGCGGGGGAGAGAGCGGGGCAGACAGTGGGGGAGCAGTGCCGGTGACTTTATGCACGTCAGTTCACGTAGCGGAGGAGTATGTGAAATTTAAGCGAAGTCAGTTTAGATTACACTCATTGATTGAGCTTTATTATTAATAGAGGAATAGTGTACAAAAAGCAAGGCCGTTATGGTAAACCTTTATAAATCACTAGTTAGGTATCAGCTGGAGTATTGCATCCAATTCTGTGCAGCACACTTCAGGAGGGGTAGCAAGGCCTTGGAGAGGGTGCAGGAGGGATTTACTGGAATAAGACCAGGGATGAGGGACTGGAGTTATTTGGAGAGATTGAAGAAGCTGGGATTGTTCTCGTTACAGCAGAGAAGGGGAGATTTGATGGAGGGGTTTAAAATGATGGATGGTTTTAATAGAGTAGATAAAGAGAAATGTTTCCAGGGGCAGACGGGTCGGTTACCAGAAGGCACAGATTTAAGGAGATTAGCAACTGAACCCGAGGCGACACGAGGAAATAGTTTTTTACGCAGCGAGTTGTGATCTGGAGTGCACGCTGAAAAGACAGTGAGAGCAGATTCAATAACAGCCTTCCTTTCAAAAAGGAATTGGATAAATACTGAAGGGAAAAGTGTACCAAGCAATGGGAAAAGAGCGGGGCAGTGGGATTAATGGGATAGGTCTGGCACATGCACAAGGGGGTGAATGGCCTCCTCCTGTGGTAGGGGTCTGTGGATAGACTGGGTCGCACTAGAAATGGATAACACTGTGGATGAACAGTGCGAAGTGTGGCTCAAGACCAGACTAGCCCTGAAGGGCAGGAGCTCGATGTCGGTAACTCAACACGGGGAAAGAGAGGTTTATAAATAACGGAAAGGGCTGCTTTGAAGGCAAAGAACGGTCGCGAGTCCACAGACTGGGAGCGGTATAAAGAACAGCCAAGGGATATAAAGGAACTGGTTGCAGCTGATGAGGGGAATGTGGTAAACGCTTACACGGGAAATCTCCAACAGCAATTAAAAGCTGAAGGAATGGGGCTCCACATTGGAATAGTCAGTTTTCCGTGCCAGAGGTTGACAGGGAGTAATTAACAATCATCACATTGTTGAAAGGGTATTTTGACTGAAATGGACAAGCCTGCGCCTCCTGTGCCTTGTATCAACGGTGTAAATGCAGCAACATCTCGCCATTCGACCTGGCTCACCGGTGAGGCAGACAGCGGTGGGCCGGCACCGTGCACCGTACCGAAGCCCGAGTTAGACCCCACCTGGACACCGCCTTCAGCTCACCTCCGGAAGGGGGGCTTGCTGCTTCGGCCCTGAGTGAGGGGTCCCGCCCAGCCCCCACCCACGCTCCTCCGCCGCCTCCCTCAACCTGCTCTCACATTGAACAACTTCTCCTTCAACTCCTCTCACTTCCTCCACATAAAAGGGGTTGCGATGGGAACCCGCAAGGGTCCTGGCTATGCCTGCCTCTTCGTGGGATATGTGGAATATACTCGGGTCCCCTCCCTCACCTCTTTTTCCGGTACATTGATGACTGTATCGATGCTGTTTCCTGCTCTCGCCCCAAACTGGAAAATTTCATTCACATTGCATCAAATTTCCACCCTTCCCCCACCTTCACATGGTCCATCTCCGACTCTCCCCTTCCCGTCCTCGACTTTCTGTCTCCATCTCTGGGAATAGGCTTTCGACCAGTATCCACTATAAGCCCACCGACTCCCACAGCTCCTGGCCTACACTTCCTCCCAGCCCGCTTCCTGCAAGGACTCCATTCCATTCTCCCAGTTTCTCTGTCTCCGTCGCATCTGCTCTGACGATGCCACCTTCCACACTAGTGTCTCTGACATGTCTTCCTTTTTCCTCAACCGAGGATTCCCCTCCGCCGTGGTTAACATGGCCCTCGCCCGTGTCCGTTCTATTTCCCACACCTCTGCTCTCAGCCCTTCCCCTCCCTCTCAGAACCATGACAGGATTCCCCTTGTCCTCACCTTTCACCCCACCAGCCTCCACGTTCCATGGATCATCCTCCGCCATTTCCGCCACCTCCAGCGTGATCCCACCACCAATCACATCTTCCCCTCCCCTCCCCCCTCAGCGTTCCAAAGGGACCGCTCCTTCCCCGACACCCTGGTCCATTCCGCAGTTACCCCCAGCACCCCTCCCCTTCCCAAGGCACCTTCCCGTGCAAGCGCTGGAGATGCAACACCTGCCCTTTTACCCCCTCCCTTCCCACTGTCCAGGGCCCCAAACACTCCTTCCCGGTGAAACAGCGATTTACTTGTACTGCTTTCAATGTAGTATTCTGTATTCGCTGCTCACGATGTGGTGGTCTCTACACTGGGGAGACCAAGCGTAGATTGGGTGACCGCTTTGTGGAACACCTCCGTTCAGTCCGCGAGCTTCCGGTCACTTTAATTCTCCGCTCCACTCCCACTCTGACCTCTCCGCCCTCAACGCAAGCTGGAGGGACAGCACCTCATCTTTTGTTTAGGCATTTTACAGCCTTCCGGACTCAACATCGAGTTCAACAATTTCAGACCGTAACCTCTGCCCACATGTTTTCCTGATGCCGGCTCTAGCTGATATTTCTGATATTCCCATTCACACCCTGTCTAGACTTATCTCTTGTTTCTTTACTTGTCCCATTACCATCTCCTTTCATCTTGCACCATCATTTGTCATTCAATCTCTCCTGCCTCCCACACTACCACAGACCTTCCCTTCTGTACTTCACTGCCCTCCCCCTTTCCCTGCCCCTGCACTGTTGCATCTCTAACTTTCTCAGTTCTGATGAAAGGTCACAGACCTGAAACGTTAACTCTCTTCACAGATGCTGCCTGACTTGCTGAGTGTTCCCAGCATGTCCTGTTTATATTTGGGGAAGGAGGGGGTGCAGTGTAGTGATACCAGGGTAAAAGGTACATAACGAGGACAGGCTACACAGACTGGGCTTGTATTCCCGCGAGTGTAGAAGATTAAGGGGTAAAGTAATTGATGTGTTTAAGATGATTAAAGGATTTGATAGAGTAGATGGTGACTCTTCTGGTGGGAGGGGGAAAGAGTCCAGAGCAAGGGGGCATAACCTTAACATGAAAACTAGGCCACCCAGGGGTGATGTCAGGAAGCACAGAAAGGGGAGTGGGAATCTGGAACTCACGCCCCCAAAAAGCTGTTCAGGCCGTGGGTCAATTGAAAATTTCAAAACTGAGATCGACAGACGGAACCAAGGCAGTTAAATGAAGTTAAACGACAGATTAACATCGATCTAACTGAATGGTGGAACAGGCTGGAGAGGCTGAACGGTCTCCTTGTGTTCCTATGTTTTAACTGGACTTTCCTCTATTGAGATGCTGATCTTTATGCCAGAACACTCTCAGCAGGAAGGACTGATGTAAAACAATCAATAAAACTGAGATCAAACAGTGGTCAAAAAGAATTGTCCGAGTGCCCCAACCCTTAAGCAATGACCGAGGGCCCTCCCATTGACTAATGTCAAAGGGCCCACCCTTGACCAATGTCTGAAGGCCCCATCCTTGACCAATATCCGAGGGCCCCAACCCTTGACCAATGACCGAGGGCCCTCCCATTGACTAATGTCAAAGGGCCCACCCTTGACCAATGTCTGAAGGTCCCATCCTTGACCAATATCCGAGGGCCCCAACCCTTGACCAATGTCTGAGGGCCCACACTTGACCAATGTCCGAGGGCCCACACTTGACCAATGTCCAAGGGCCCACACTTGACCAATGTCTGAAGGTCCCATCCTTGACCAATATCCGAGGGCCCCAACCCTTGACCAATGTCTGAGGGCCCACACTTGACCAATGTCCAAGGGCCCACACTTGACCAATGACCAAGGGCCCACCCCTTGACCAATGTCCAAGTGACCCACCCCTTGACCAATGTCTGAGGGACCCACCCCTTGACCAATGTCCGAGGGCCCACCCCTTGACCAACGGCCGAGGGGCCCATCCCTTGACCAATGACCAAGGGCCCACCCCTTGACCAATGTCCAAGTGACCCACCCCTTGACCAATGTCTGAGGGTCCCACCCCTTGACCAATGTCCGAGGGCCCCATCCTTGACCAATGTCTGAGGGCACCATCATTGACCAATGTCCGAGGGCCCCACCCTTGACCAATGTCCGAGTGCCCCACACTTGACCAATGTCCGAAGGCCCATCCCTTGACCAATGACCAAGGGGCCACGCTTGACCAATAAACAAAAGCCCAACCCCTTGACCAATGTACGAGGGGCCCCACCCCTTGACCAATGTCCGAGGGCCCCACCCTTCACCAATGTCTGAAGGCCCCACCTTTGACCAATGTCCAAGGGGCCCACCCCTTGACCAATGCCCGAGAGGCCCATCACTTGACCAATGTCCGAGAGGCCCACCCTTGACCAACGTCAGAGGGCCCCACCCCTTGACCATTGTCCGAGGGCCCCAACCTTGACCAATGTCCGAGGGCCCCACCCTTGAGCAATGACAGAGGGGCCCAAGCTTGACCAATGTCCGAAGGGCCCATCCCTTGACCAATGTCCGAGAGGCCCACCCTTGACCACTGTCCGAGGGCCCCAACCTTGACCAATGTCTGAAGGCCCCACCCTTGACCAATGTCCGAGGGCCCCACCCTTGAGCAATGACAGAGGGGCCCAACCTTGACCAATGTCCGAAGGGACCACCCTTGACCAATGTCCGTGGTGCCCACCCCTTGACCAATGTCCGTGGGGCCCACCCTAGACCAACGTCCGATGGCCCCACCCCTTGACCATTGTCCGAGGGCCCACCCTTGACCAATGTCTGAAGGCCCCACCCTTGACCAATGTCAGAGGGGCCCAACCTTGACCAATGTCCGAAAGGCCCACCCCTTGACCAATGTCCAAGGGCTCACCCCTTAACCAATGTCCAAGGGGCCCACAACTTCACCAATGTCTGAGGGGCCCATCCCTTGACCAATGTCTGAGGGGCCCAACCCTTGACCAATGGCCGAGGGGCCACCCTTGACCAATGTCCGAGGGCCCACCCCTTGAACAATGTCCGAGTGGCCAACACCTTGACCAATGACCGAGGGCCCCACCCCATGACCAATAATCGAGGGCCCACAACTTGACCAATGTCCTAGGGGCCCACCCCGTGACCAAATTCTGATGGCCCATCCCTTGACCAATGTCCGAGGGGCCCACCCCTTGACCAATGTCCAAGGGCCCACCCCTTGACCAAAGTCCGAGGGGCCCACCCTTGACCAATGTCCGAGGGCCCCACCCCTTGACCAATGTCCGAGGGTCCTACTCCTTGACCAATGTCCGAGGGCCACACCCATGACCAATATCCGAGGGCCCCACTCCATGACCAATGTCCGAGCGGCCAACACCTTGACCAATGTCCGAGGAACCCACCACTTAACCAATATCCGAGGGGCCCAAGCCTTGACCAATGTCCGAAGGGCCATGCCTTGACCAATGTCTGAGGGTCTCCCCTCTTGACCAATGTCCGAGGGGCCCACCCCTTAACCAATGTCCGACGAGCCCATCCCTTGACCAATGTCCAAAGGCCCATCACTTGACCAATGACCGAGGGGCCACCCTCGACCAATAACCGAAAGCCCAACCCCTTGACCAATGTCCGAGGGCCCTAGCCTTGACCAATGTCTGTAGGCCCCACCCTTGACCAATGTCCGAGGGCCCCACCCCTTGACCAATGTCCGAGTGTCCTACCCCTTGGCCAATGTCTGAGTGGTCAACCCCTTGACCAATGTCAGAGGGGCACACCCTTGACCTATGTCCGAGCACCCACCCCTTGACCAATGCCTGACTGCCCCTCCCCTTCACCAATGACCGATTGGCCCCCCTTGACCATTGTCCAAGGGGCCCACAAGTTGACCAATGTCTCAAGGCCCCACCCCTTGACCAATGTCCGAAGGCCCCACCCCTTGACCATGTCCAAAGGCCCCACCCTTGAACAATGCCCGAGGGCCCACCCATTGACCAATGTCCGAGGGCCCCACACCTTGACCAATGTCTGAGGGCCCCACCCCTTGACCAATGTCAGAAGGTCCCACACTTGACCAATGCCGAAGGCCCCACCCTTGACCAATGCCGAAGGCCCCACCCTTGACCAATGCCGAAGGCCCCACCCTTGACCAATATCTGAAGACCCAATCCTTGACTAATGTCCGAGGGCCCCACCCTTGACCAATGTCCGAAGGGCCCACACCATTGATCAATGTCCAAAGGGCCCACCCTTGACCAATGTCCGAGGGCCCACCCCTTGACCAATGTCCGAAGGCCCCATCCTTGACCAATGTCCGAGTGGCCCACATCTTGACCAATGTCCGAAGGCCCCACCCCCTGACCAAAGTCCGAGCGGCTAACCATTTGACCAATGTCTGAAGGGCCCACCCCTTGACCAATGTCCAAGGGCCCACGCCTTGACTAATGTCCAAGGGGCCCATCTCTTGACCAATGACCACGGTGCCACCCTTGACCAATGACCGAAAACCCCACCCCTTGACGAATAACCGAGGGCCCCAACCTTTGACCAATAACCGAGGGCCCACAACTTGACCAATGTCCGAGTGGCCCACCCCTTGACCAAAGTCTGATGGCCCCACCCTTGACCAATGTCCGAGCGGCAAACCCCTTGACCAATGTCCGAGGGGCTCACCCTTGACCAATGACCCAGGGGCCCACCCCTTGACCAATGTCCGAGGGGCCCCCTTTGACCAATGTCCAAATGCCCACCCCTTGACCAATGTCCGAAGGGCCCACAACTCGACCAATGTCCGAGGGGCCCATCCCTTGACCAATGACCGAGGGGCCACCCTTGACCAAAGTCCGAGGGCCTCACCCTTGACCAATGTTTGAAAGCCCCAACCCTTGACCAATGTCTGAAGGCCCCACCCCTAGACCAATGTCTGAAGGCCCCACCTCTTGACCAATATCCGAGGGGCCCACCCCTTGACCAATGTCCGAGGGGCCCACTCTTTGATCAATGTCCGAGGGGACCCCTTGACCAATGTTTGACGGCCCCTCGCCTTGACCAATGACAGAGTAGCCCTCTTGACCAACGTCCGAGAGGCCCATCCTTTAACCAATGTCCGAGGGGTCCAACCTTTGACCAATGTCCGAGTGTCCTACCCCTTGGCCAATGTCTGAGTGGTCAACCCCTTGACCAATGTCCGAAGGGCCAACCCCTTGACTAATGTCCAAGGGCCCACCCCTTGACCAATGTCCGAGGGGCCCATCCCTTGACCAATATCCGAGGGCTGCACCACTTGACCATTGTCCGAGGGCGCCAGCCTTGACCAATGTCTAAAGGCCCCACCCTTGACCAATGTCAGAGGGGCACACCCTTGACCTATGTCCGAGCACCCACCCCTTGACCAATGCCTGACTGCCCCTCCCCTTCACCAATGACCGATTGGCCCCCCTTGACCATTGTCCAAGGGGCCCACAAGTTGACCAATGTCTCAAGGCCCCACCCCTTGACCATGTCCAAAGGCCCCACCCTTGAACAATGCCCGAGGGCCCACCCATTGACCAATGTCCTAGGGCCCCACCCCTTGACCAATGTCCGAGGGCCCCACCCCTTGACCAATGTCAGAAGGCTCCACCCCTTGACCAATGCCGAAGGCTCCACCCTTGACCAATGCCGAAGGCCCCACCCTTGACCAATATCTGAAGGCCCAATCCTTGACTAATGTCCGAGGGCCCCACCCTTGACCAATGTCCGAGTGGCCCACATCTTGACCAATGTCCAAAGATCACACCCCCTGACCAAAGTCCGAGCGGCCAACCATTTGACCAATGTCTGAAGGGCTCACCCCTTGACCAATGTCCAAGGGCCCACGCCTTGACTAATGTCCAAGGGGCCCATCTTTTGACCAATGACCATGGTGCCACCCTTGACCAATGACCGAAATCCCCACCCCTTGACGAATAACCGAGGGCCCCACCCTTTGACCAATAACCGAGGGCCCACAACTTGACCAATGTCCGAGTGGCCCACCCCTTGACCAAAGTCTGATGGCCCAACCCTTGACCAATGTCCGAGCGGCAAACCCCTTGACCAATGTCCGAGGGGCTCACCCTTGACCAATGACCCAGGGGCCCACCCCTTGACCAATGTCCAAGGGGCCTCCTTTGACCAATGTCCAAGTGCCCATCCCTTGACCAATGTCCGAGGGGCCCACAACTTGACTAATGTCCGAGAGCCCCACCACTTGACCAATGTCCAAGGACCCACCCCTTGAACAATGTCCGAGAGGCCAACACCTTGACCAATGACTGAGGGGCCCACCTTTGACCAATGACCGAGGGGCCAGCCTGGACCAATGTCCGAGGGCCCACCCCTTGACCAATGTCCTGGGGCCCACCCCTTAACCAATGTCCGAGGGGCTCAACAAATTGACCAATGTCCGAGGGGCTCAACAAGTTGGCCAATGTCCGAGGGCCCAACCCTTGAACAATGACCGAGGGGCCACCCTTGACCAATGTCCGAGGGCCCACCCCTTGAACAATGTCCGAGTGGCCAACACCTTGACCAATGACCGAGAGCCCCACCCCGTGACCAATAATCGAGGGCCCACAACTTGACCAATGTCCTAGGGGCCCACCCCTTGACCAAACTCTGAAGGCCCCACCCTTGACCAATGTCCGAGCGGCCAACCCCTTGACCAATGTCCGAGGGGCCCACCCCTTGACCAATGTCCGAGGGCCCACCCCTTGACCAAAGTCCGAGGGGCCCACCCTTGACCAATGTCCGAGGGCCACACCCATGACCAATATCCGAGGGTCCCACCCCTTGACCAATGTCCGAGCGGCCAACACCTTGACCAATGTCCGAGGGACCCACCACTTAACCAATGTCTGAGGGGCCCAAGCCTTGACCAATGTCCGAAGGGCCATACCTTGACCAATGTCGGAGGGTCTCCCCTCTTGACCAATGTCCGAGGGGCCCAGACGCTTAACCAATGTCTGAGGGTCTCCCCTCTTGACCAATATCCGAGGGGCCCACCCCTTAACCAATGTCCGAGGGGCCCATCCCTTGACCAATGTCCGATGGCCCCACCCTTGGCCAATGCCTGAAGGCCCTAGCCTTGACCAATGTCAGAGGGGCCCACCCCTTGACCAATGACCGAAAGCCCCACCCATTGACCAATGACCGAGGGCCCCACCCCTTGACCAATGTCCGTGGGGCCCACCCTTGACCAATGTCCGTGGGCCCCACCCCTTTACCATTGTCCGAGGGCCCCAGCCTTGACCAATGTCTGAAGGCCCCACCCTTGACCAATGTCCAACGGCCCCACCCTTGACCAATGTTAGAGGGCCCCACCCTTGACCAATGTCCGAGGACCCACCCCTTGACCAATGTCCGAGGGTCCCACCCTTGACCAATGTTTGACGGTCCCTCGCCTTGACCAATGACAGAGTAGCCCCCTTGATCAATGTCCGAGGGGCCCATCTCTTAACCAATGTCCGAGGGGCCCAACCTTTGACCAATGTCCGAGGGTCCTACCCCTTGGCCAATGTCTGAGCGGTCAACCCCTTGACCAATGTCTGAAGGGCCCACCCCTTGACTAATGTCCAAGGGCCCACCCCTTTACCAATGTCCGAGGGGCCCATCCCTTGACCAATGTCCGAGGGCTGCACCACTTGACCATTGTCCGAGGGCGCCAGCCTTGACCAATGTCTAAAGGCCCCACCCGTGACCAATGTCAGAGGGGCCCACCCTTGACCTATGTCCGAGTACCCACCCCTTGACCAATGCCTGACTGCCCCTCCCCTTCACCAATGACCGATGGGCCCCCCTTGACCATTGTCCAAGGGGCCCACAACGTGACCAATGTCTCAAGGCCTCACCCCTTGACCAATGTCCGAAGGCCCCACCCCTTGACCATGTCCAAAAGCCCCATCCTTGAACAATGCCCGAGGGCCCACCCATTGACCAATGTCCGAGGGGCCCATCCCTTGACTAATGACCGAGGGGCCACCCTAGACCAATTACCGAAAGCCCCACCCCTTGACCAATGATCGAAGGTCCCACCCCTTGACCAATGGCCGAGGGCCCACAACTTGACCAATGTCCGAGGGCCCCACCCCTTGACCAATGTCCGAGGGCCCCACCCCTTGACCAATGCCAGAAGGCCTCACACTTGATCAATGCCGAAGGCCCCACCCTTGACCAATGCCGAAGGCCCCACCCTTGACCAATGTTTAGAAGCCCCAACCCTTGACCAATGTCTGAAGGCCCCACCCCTTGACCAATTTCTGAAGGCCCAACCTCTTGACCAATGTTTGAAGCCGCACCCCTTGACCAATGTCCGAGCGGCCCACCCCTTGAGCAATGTCCCAGGGGCCCATCCCTTGACCAATGTCCGAGGGGATCCCTTGACCAATGACCAAGTGCCCTCCCCTTGACTAATGTCCGAGGAGACCACAACTTGACCAATGTCCGAGGGGCCCATCGCTTGACCAATGTCCGAGGTTCCCACCACTTGACTAATGTCCGAGGGCCCCAGCACTTGACCAATGTCCGAGGGTCCCACCCTTGACCAATGTCCAAGGACCCACCCCTTGACCAATGTCCGAGAGGCCAACACCTTGACCAATGACTGAGGGGCCCACCCTTGACCAATGGGGGCCACCCTTGACCAATGTCCGAGGGCCCACCCCTTGACCAATGTCCGAGGGCCCACCCCTTGACCAATGTCCGAGGGGCCCATCCCTTGACCAATGTCCGAGGGCCCACCCTTGACCAATGCCGAAGGCCCCACAATTGACCAATGTCCGAGTGGCTCATCCCTTGACCAATGTCTGAGGGCCCATCCCTTGACCAATAACCAAGGGGCCACGCTTGATCAATGTCTGAAAGCCCCACCTCTTGAACAATGTCAGAGGGCCCCACCCTTGACCAATGTCCGAGGGCCCCATCCTTGACCAATGTCTGAGTGCCCCACCCTTGACCAATGTCCGAGGGCTCCACCCTTGACCAATGTCCGAGGGCTCCACCCTTGACCAATGTCCGAGGGCCCCACCCTTGACCAATGGCCGACGGACCCACCCCTTGACCAACGGCCGAGGGACCCACCCCTTGACCCATGTCCGAGGGTCCCACCTCCTGACTAATATCCGAGGGGCCCACCCCTTAACCAATGTCCGAGGGCCCATCCCTTGACCAATATCCGAGGGGCCACCCTTGACCAATAACCGAAAGCCCAACACTTGACCAATGTCCAAGGGGCTCCACCCTTGACTAATGTCCGAGGGGCCCACCCCTTGACCATTGATGGAAAGCCACACCCCTTGACCATTGATGGAAAGCCCCACCTCTTGACCAATGACCGAGGGCCCCACCGCTTGACCAATGTCCGAGGGCCCAACCTTGAAAGAAGTCCGAGGGGCCCATCCCTTCACCAATTTCCGAGTGTCGCACCCCTTGACCAATGTCCGAAGGGCCCACCCCTTGACCAATGTCCAAATGGCCCACCCCTTGACCAATGTCCGAGGGCCCCACCGCTTGACCAATGTCCGAGGGCCCAACCTTGAAAGAAGTCCGAGGGGCCCATCCCTTCACCAATTTCCGAGTGTCGCACCCCTTGACCAATGATCGAAGGTCCCACCCCTTGACCAATGGCCGAGGGCCCACAACTTGACCAATGTCCGAGGGCCCCACCCCTTGACCAATGTCCGAGGGCCCCACCCCTTGACCAATGCCAGAAGGCCTCACACTTGATCAATGCCGAAGGCCCCACCCTTGACCAATGCCGAAGGCCCCACCCTTGACCAATGTTTAGAAGCCCCAACCCTTGACCAATGTCTGAAGGCCCCACCCCTTGACCAATTTCTGAAGGCCCAACCTCTTGACCAATGTTTGAAGCCGCACCCCTTGACCAATGTCCGAGCGGCCCACCCCTTGACCAATGTCCCAGGGGCCCATCCCTTGACCAATGTCCGAGGGGATCCCTTGACCAATGACCAAGTGCCCTCCCCTTGACTAATGTCCGAGGAGACCACAACTTGACCAATGTCCGAGGTTCCCACCACTTGACTAATGTCCGAGGGCCCCAGCACTTGACCAATGTCCGAGGGGCCCAACCTTGACCAATGTCCAAGGATCCACCCCTTGACCAATGTCCGAGGGGCCACCCTTGACCAATGTCCGAGGGCCCACCCCTTGACCAATGTCTGAGGGCCCACCCCTTGACCAATGTCCGAGGGCCCACCCTTGACCAATGCCGAAGGCCCCACAATTGACCAATGTCCGAGTGGCTCATCCCTTGACCAATGTCTGAGGGCCCATCCCTTGACCAATAACCAAGGGGCCACGCTTGATCAATGTCCGAAAGCCCCACCCCTTGAACAATGTCAGAGGGCCCCATCCTTGACCAATGTCCGAGGGCCCCATCCTTGACCAATGTCTGAGTGCCCCACCCCTGACCAATGTCCGAGGGCCCCACCCTTGACCAATGTCCGAGGGCCCCACCCTTGACCAATGGCCGAGGGACCCACCCCTTGACCAATGGCCGAGGGACCCACCCCTTGACCCATGTCCGAGGGCCCCACCCTTGACCAATGTCCGAGGGCCAATCCCTTGACCAATGTCCGAGGGTCCCACCTCCTGACTAATGTCCGAGGGGCCCACCCCTTAACCAATGTCCGAGGGCCCGTCCCTTGACCAATATCCGAGGGGCCACCCTTGACCAATAACCGAAAGCCCAACACTTGACCAATGTCCAAGGGGCTCCACCCCTTGACTAATGTCCGAGGAGCCCACCCCTTGACCATTGATGGAAAGCCACACCCCTTGACCATTGATGGAAAGCCCCACCTCTTGACCAATGACGGAGGGCCCCACCGCTTGACCAATGTCCGAGGGCCCAACCTTGACAGAAGTCCGAGGGGCCCATCCCTTGACCAATTTCCGAGTGTCGCACCCCTTGACCAATGTCCGAAGGGCCCACCCCTTGATCAATGTCCAAGGGACCAACCCTTGACCAATGTTCAAGGACCCATCTCTTGACCAATGTCCGAGGGGCCCACCCCTTGAGCAATGTCCAAACGGCCAACCCCTTGACCAATGTCCAAATGGCCCACCCCTTGACCAATGTCCAAGGGCAAACCCCTTGACCAATGTTCAAGGGCCCACCCCTTGACCTATGTCCGAGGGGCCCATCCCTTGACCAATGTCCGAGGGCCCCACCCCTTGACCATTGTCCGAGTGCCCCAGCCTTGACCAATGTCTAAAGGCCCCACCCTTGACCAATGTCAGAGGGGCCACTCTTGACCTATGTCCAAGGACCCACCACTTGACCAATGTCTGACTGCCCCTCCCCTTGACAATGACCGATGGCCCCCCGTTGACCGTTGTCCAAGGGGCCCACAACTGGACCAATGTCTCAAGGCCCCACCCCTTGACCAATGTCCAAAGGGCCCATCCCTTGACCTTGTCCGAAGGCCCCACCGTTGAACAATGCCCGAGGACCCATCCCTTGACCAATGACCGAGGGGCTCACCCTTGACCAATGTCCGAGGGCCCCACCCTTGACCAATGTTTGAAAGCCCCACCCCTTGACCAATGTCTGAAGGCTCCACCTCTTGACCAATGTCTGAAGGCCCCACCCCTTGACGAATGTTTGAAGCCGCACCCCTTGACCAATGTCCGAGGGGCCCACCCCTTGACCAATGTCCCAGGGGCACACCCCTTGACCAATGTCTGAGGGGACTCCTTGTTCAATGACCAAGTGCCCTTCCCATGACCAATGTCCGAGGAGCCCACAACTTGACCAATGTCCGAGGGGCCCATCGCTTGACCAATGTCTGAGGTTCCCACCACTTGAGTAATGTCCGAGGGCCCCACCACTTGACCAATGTCCAAGGGCCCACACCTTGACCAATGTCCGAGAGGCCAACACCTTGACCAATGACCGAGGGGCCCACCCTTGACCAATGACCGAGGGGCCACCCTTGACCAATGTCCGAGGGCCCACCTCTTGACCAATGTCCGAGGGCCCTCCCCTTGACCAATGCCCGAGGGGCCCACCACTTGACCAATGTCTGAGGGCCCACCCCTTGACCAATGTCCGAGGGCCCTCGCCTTGACCAATGTCCGAGGGGCCCATCCCTTGACCAATGACTAATGGGCAACCCTTGATCATTGTCCGAAAGCCCCACCCCTTGAACAATGTCAGAGGGCCCCACCCCTTGACCAATGTCCGAGGGCCCCACCCTTGGCCAATGTCCGAGGGCCCGATCCTTGACCAATGTCTGAGGGCCCCACCCCTTGACCAATGTCCGAGGGCCGCACCCTTGACCAATGTCCGAGGGCCCAACCCTTGACCAATGGCCGAGGGACCCACCCCATGACCAATGTCCGAGGGTGCCATCCCTTGACCCATGTCCGAGGGCCGCACCCTTGACCAATGTTCGCGGGCCCATCCCTTGACCAATGTCTGAGGGTCCCACCTCTTGACCAATGTCTGAGGGCCACACCATTGACCAATGTCCGAGGGCCCCACTCTTGACCAATGTCCGAGGGCCCCACCCTTGTCCAATGTCCGAGGGGCCCAACCCTTGACCAATGTCCAAACGGCCAACCCCTTGACCAATGTCCAAATGGCCCAGCCCTTGACCAATGTCCAAGTGCCCAGCCCTTGACCAATGTCCGAGGGGCCCATCCCTTGACCAATGTCCGAGGGCCCCACCCCTTGACCATTGTCCGAGTGCCCCAGCCTTGACCAATGTCTAAAGGCTCCACCCTTGACCAATGTCAGAGGGGCTACTTTTGACCTATGTCCGAGGACCCACCACTTGACCAATGTCTGCCTGCCCCTCCCTTGACCAATGACCCCCCCGTTGTCCGTTGTCCAAGGGGCCCACAACTGGACCAATGTCTCAAGGCCCCACCCCTTGCCCAATGTCCAAAGGCCCCACCCCTTGACCATGTCCGAAGGCCCCACCGTTGAACAATGCCCGAGTGCCCACCCCTTGACCAATGTCCAAGGGGCCCACCCTTGACCAATGACCGAGGGGCCACCCTAGACCAATTACCGAAAGTCCCACCCCTTGACCAATGATCGAAGGTCCCACCCCTTGACCAATGGCCGAGGGGACCACCCTTGACCAACGTCAGAAGGCCCCACCCTTGACCAATGCCGAAGGCCCCACCCTTGGCCAATATCTGAAGGCCCCACCCTTGACTAATGTCTGAGAGGTCCACCCACTGACCAATGTCCCAGGGCCCACCCCTTGACCAATGTCCATGGGGGCCACTTCACCAATGTCTGAGGGGTCCATCCCTTGACTAATGACCACGGTGCCACCCTTGACCAATGACCGAAAACCCCACCCCTTGATGAATGACCGAGGGCCGAACCCCTTGACCAATAACCGAGGGCCCACAACTTGACCAATGTTCGAGGGGCCTAACCCTTGACCAAAGTCTGATGGCCCCACCCTTGACCAATGTCCAGGCGGCAAATCCCTTGACCAATGTCTGATGGGCCCACCTTGACCAATGTCCGATTGGCCCATCCCTTGACCAATGACCGAGGGGCCACCCTTGACCAATGTCCGAGGGTCCCACCACTAGACCAATGTCCGAGGGCCCCACCACTTGAATAATGTCCGAGGGCACACCCCTTGACCAATGACCGAGGGGCCCACCCTTGACCAATGTCCAAGTGCCCACCCCTGGACCAATGTCTGAGAGTCACACCACTTGGCCAATGTCCGAAGGCCCACCCCTTGACCAATGACCGAGGGACCCACCCTTGACCAATGTCCGAGGGCCCACCCCTTGACCAATGTCCGAGGATCCCACCCTTGACCAATGATCGAGGACCCACCCCTTGACCAATGTCCGAGCGGCCTACACCTTGACCAATGTCCGAGGGACCCACCACTTGTTCAAAGTCCGAGGGGCCCAACCCTTGACCAATGTCCGAGGGTCCCACCCCTTGATCAATGTCTGAGTGGCCCACCCCTTGACCAATGTCCCGGGGCCCACCCCTTGACCAATGTCCGAGGACCCCACCCTTGGCCAATGTCTGAAGGCCCCACCTTTGACCAATGTCCGAGGGGCCCACCCCTTAACCAATGACCGAAGGCCCCTCCCCTTGACCAATGACCGAGGGCACCACGCTTGGCCAATGTCTGAAGGCCCCACCCTTGACCAATGTCCAAAGGGCCCACCCCTTAACCAATGACCGAAGGCCCCACCCCTTGACCAATGACCGAGGGCACCACCCCTTAACCAAAGTCCGAGGGCCCATCCCTTGACTAATGACCGAAGGCCCCACCCCTTGACCAATGTCCGAGGGGCCCATCCCTTGACCAATGTCCGAGGGCTGCACCCCTTGAACATTGTCCGAGGGCGCTAGCCTTGACCAATGTCTAAAGGCCACACCCTTAACCAATGTCAGAGGGGCCCACCCTTGACCTATGTCCGAGGACCCACCCCTTGACCAATGCCTGACTGCCTCTCCCCTTGACCAATGACCGATGGGCCCCCCTTGACCATTGTCCAAGGGGCCCACAACTTGACCAATGTCTCAAGGCCCCACCTCTTGACCAATGTCCAAAGGCCCCGCACCTTGACCATGTCCAAAGACCCCACCCTTGAACAATGCCCGAGGGCCCACCCATTGACCAATGTCCGAGGGGCCCATCCCTTGACCAATGACCGAGGGGTCACACTAGACCAATTACCAAAAGCCCCACCCCTTGACCAATGATCGAAGGTCCCACCCCTTGACCAATGGCCGAGGGCCCACAACTTGACCAATGTCCGAGGGGACCACCCTTGACCAATGTCCAAGGGCCCCACCCCTTGACCAATGTCCGAGGGCCACACCCCTTGACCAATGTCAGAAGGCCCCACCCTTGACTAATGCCGAAGGCCCACCCTTGACCAATGCCGAAGGCCCCACCCTTGACCAATATCTGAAGGCCTAACCCTTGACTAATGTCCGAGGGCCCAGCCTTGACCAATGTTCGAAGGGCCCACCCTTGATCAATGTCCAAAGGGCCCACCCTTGACCAATATCCGAGGGCCCGCCCCTTGATCAATGTCTGAGTGGCTCATCCCTTGACCAATGTCTGAGGGCCCATCCCTTGACCAATGTCCGAGTGGCCCACGTCTTGACCAATGTCTGAAGGGCCCACCCCTTGACCAATGTCCAAGGGCCCACGCCTTGACTAATGTCCAAGGGGCCCATCTCTTGACCAATGACCACGGTGCCACTCTTGACCAATGACCGAAGACCCCACCCCTTGACGAATAACCGAGGGCCCCACCCTTTGACCAATAACCGAGGGCCCACAACTTGACCAATGTCCGAATGGCCCACCCCTTGACCAAAGTCTGATGGCCCAACCCTTGACCAATGTCTGAGCGGCAAACCCCTTGATCAATGTCCGAGGGGATCACCATTGACCAATGACCCAGGAGCCCACCCCTTGACCAATGTCCAAAGGCCCCACCCCTTGACCATGTCCGAACGCCCCACCATTGAACAATGACCAAGTGCCCACCCCTTGACCAATGTCCGAGGGGCCCACCCTTGACCAATGACCGAGGGGCCACCCTAGACCAATTACCGAAAGTCCCACCCCTTGACCAATGATCGAAGGTCCCACCCCTTGACCAATGGCCGAGGGGACCACCCTTGACCAACGTCAGAAGGCCCCACCATTGACCAATGCCGAAGGCCCCACCCTTGGCCAATGCCGAAGGCCCCACCCTTGGCCAATATCTGAAGGCCCCACCCTTGACTAATGTCTGAGAGGTCCACCCACTGACCAATGTCCCAGGGCCCACCCCTTGACCAATGTCCATGGGGGCCACTTCACCAATGTCTGAGGGGCCCATCCCTTGACTAATGACCGAAAACCCCACCCCTTGATGAATGACCGAGGGCCGAACCCCTTGACCAATAACCGAGGGCCCACAACTTGACCAATGTTCGAGGGGCCTAACCCTTGACCAAAGTCTGATGGCCCCACCCTTGACCAATGTCCAAGTGGCAAACCCCTTGACCAATGTCTGATGGGCCCACCCCTTGACCAACGTTCCAGGGGACCACCTCTTGACCAATGTCCGAGGGGCCCACCTTGACCAATGTCCGATTGGCCCATCCCTTGACCAATGACCGAGGGGCCACCCTTGACCAATGTCCGAGGGTCCCACCACTAGACCAATGTCCGAGGGCCCCACCACTTGAATAATGTCCGAGGGCACACCACTTGACCAATGACCGAGGGGCCCACCCTTGACCAATGTCCAAGTGCCCACCCCTGGACCAATGTCTGAGAGTCACACCACTTGGCCAATTTCCGAAGGCCCACCCCTTGACCAATGTCCGAGGGCCCACCCCTTGACCAATGTCCGAGGATCCCACCCTTGACCAATGATCGAGGGCCCACCCCTTGACCAATGTCCGAGCGGCCTACACCTTGACCAATGTCCGAGGGACCCACCACTTGTTCAATGTCCGAGGAGCCCAACCCTTGACCAATGTCCGAGGGCCCCACTCTTGACCAATGTCCGAGGGCCCCACCCTTGTCCAATGTCCGAGGGGCCCAACCCTTGACCAATGTCCAAACGGCCAACCCCTTGACCAATGTCCAAATGGCCCAGCCCTTGACCAATGTCCAAGTGCCCAGCCCTTGACCAATGTCCGAGGGGCCCATCCCTTGACCAATGTCCGAGGGCCCCACCCCTTGACCATTGTCCGAGTGCCCCAGCCTTGACCAATGTCTAAAGGCTCCACCCTTGACCAATGTCAGAGGGGCTACTTTTGACCTATGTCCGAGGACCCACCACTTGACCAATGTCTGCCTGCCCCTCCCTTGACCAATGACCGATGGCCCCCCCGTTGTCCAAGGGGCCCACAACTGGACCAATGTCTCAAGGCCCCACCCCTTGCCCAATGTCCAAAGGCCCCACCCCTTGACCATGTCCGAAGGCCCCACCGTTGAACAATGCCCGAGTGCCCACCCCTTGACCAATGTCCGAGGGGCCCACCCTTGACCAATAACCGAAGGGCCACCCTAGACCAATTACCGAAAGTCCCACCCCTTGACCAATGATCGAAGGTCCCACCCCTTGACCAATGGCCGATGGGACCACCCTTGACCAACGTCAGAAGGCCCCACCCTTGACCAATGCCGAAGGCCCCACACTTGGCCAATGCCGAAGGCCCCACCCTTGGCCAATATCTGAAGGCCCCACCCTTGACTAATGTCTGAGAGGTCCACCCACTGACCAATGTCCCAGGGCCCACCCCTTGACCAATGTCCATGGTGGCCACTTCACCAATGTCTGAGGGGCCCATCCCTTGACTAATGACCACGGTGCCACCCTTGACCAATGACCGAAAACCCCACCCTTGATGAATGACCGAGGGCCGAACCCCTTGACCAATAACCGAGGGCCCACAACTTGACCAATGTTCGAGGGGCCTAACCCTTGACCAAAGTCTGATGGCCCCACCCTTGACCAATGTCCAAGTGGCAAACCCATTGACCAATGTCTGATGGGCCCACCCCTTGACCAATGTTCCAGGGGACCACCCCTTGACCAATGTCCGAGGGGCCCACCTTGACCAATGTCCGATTGGCCCATCCCTTGACCAATGTCCGAGGATCCCACCCTTGACCAATGATCGAGGGCCCACCCCTTGACCAATGTCCGAGCGGCCTACACCTTGACCAATGTCCGAGGGATCCACCACTTGTTCAATGTCCGAGGGGCCCAACCCTTGACCAATGTCCGAGGGTCCCACCCTTTGATCAATGTCTGAATGGCCCACCCCTTGACCAATGTCCCGGGGCCCACCCCTTGACCAATGTCCGAGGACCCCACCCTTGGCCAATGTCTAAAGGCCCCACCTTTGATCAATGTCCGAGGGGCCCACCCCTTAACCAATGACCGAAGGCCCCTCCTCTTGACCAATGACCGAGGGCACCACGCTTGGCCAATGTCTGAAGGCCCCACCCTTGACCAATGTCCGAGGGGCCCACCCCTTAACCAATGACCGAAGGCCCCACCCCTTGACCAATGACCGAGGGCACCACCCCTTAACCAAAGTCCGAGGGCCCATACCTTGACTAATGACCGAAGGCCCCACCCCTTGACCAATGTCCGAGGGGCCCATCCCTTGACCAATGTCCGAGGGCTGCACCCTTTGAACATTGTCCGAGGGCGCCAGCCTTGACCAATGTCTAAAGGCCACACCCTTGACCAATGTCAGAGGGGCCCACCCTTGACCTATGTCCGAGGATCCACCCCTTGACCAATGCCTGACTGCCTCTCCCCTTGACCAATGGGCCCCCCTTGACCATTGTCCAAGGGGCCCACAACTTGACCAATGTCTCAAGGCCCACCTCTTGACCAATGTCCAAAGGCCCCGCACCTTGACCATGTCCAAAGGCCCCACGCTTGAACAATGCCCGAGGGCCCACCCATTGACCAATGTCCGAGGGGCCCATCCCTTGACCAATGACCGAGGGGTCACACTAGACCAATTACCAAAAGCCCCACCCCTTGACCAATGATCGAAGGTCCCACCCCTTGACCAATGGCCGAGGGCCCACAACTTGACCAATGTCCGAGGGGACCACACTTGACCAATGTCCGAGGGCCCCACCCCTTGACCAATGTCCGAGGGCCACACCCATTGACCAATGTCAGAAGGCCCCACCCTTAACTAATGCCGATGACCCACCCTTGACCAATACCGAAGGCCCCACCCTTGACCAATGTCTGAAGGCCCAACCCTTGACTAATGTCCGAGGGCCCAGCCTTGACCAATGTTCGAAGGGCCCACCCTTGATCAATGTCCAAAGGGCCCACCCTTGACCAATATCCGAGGGCCTGCCCCTTGACCAATGTCCGAGTGGCTCATCCCTTGACCAATGTCTGAGGGCCCATCCCTTGACCAATGTCCGAGTGGCCCACATCTTGACCAATGTCCAAAGGCCCCAACCCCTGACCAAAGTCCGAGCGGCCAACCACTTGACCAATGTCTGAAGGGCACAGCCCTTGACCAATGTCCAAGGGCCCACGCCTTGACTAATGTCCAAGGGGCCCATCTCTTGATCAATGACCACGGTGCCACTCTTGACCAATGACCGAAAACCCCACCCCTTGACGAATAACCGAGGGCCCCACCCTTTGACCAATAACCGAGGGCCCACAACTTGACCAATGTCTGATTGGCCCACCCCTTGACCAAAGTCTGATGGCCCAACCCTTGACCAATGTCCGAGCGGCAAACCCCTTGATCAATGTCCGAGGGGTTCACCATTGACCAATGACCCAGGAGCCCACCCCTTGACCAATGTCCAAGGGGCCCCCCTTGACCAATGTCCAAGTGCCCACCCCTTGACCAATGTCCGAGGGGCCCACAACTCGACCAATGTCCCAGCGGCCAGCCCCTTGACCAATATCTGATGAGCCCGCTGTTGATCAATGTCCGAGGGGCCTACCCCTTGACCAATGTCCGAGGGGCCTTCCTTGACCAATGTCCCAGGGACCCCACCCTTGATTATGTCTGAGGGGTCGACCCTTGACCAATGTGTGACGGCCTCTTCCCTTGACCAATGATGGGGGGGCAACCCCCTTGACCAATGTCCAAGGGGCTCACAACTAGACCAATGACCGAAAGCCCCACCCCTTGACCAATGTCCAATGGGCCCATGCCTTGACCAATGTCCGAGGGGCCCATCCCTTGAGCAATGTCCGAGTGAACCACCTCTTGACCAATGTCCGAGGGCCCACCCCTTGACCAATGTCCGACGACCCCACCCCTTGACCAATGTCCAAGGGCCCACCCCTTGACCAATGTCCGAGGGCCCCACCCTTGACCAATGTCCGAGGGTCCTACACCTTGAGCAATGTCCGAGGGCCCCACCCCTTGATGAATGTCGGAGCGGCCAACACCTTGACCAATGTCCGAGGGACCCACCACTTGACCAATGTCCGAGGGCCGCACCCTTGACCAATGTCCGAGGGTTCCAACTCTTGACCAATGTCCGAGGGGCCCACCGTTGACCAATGTCCGAGTGGCCACCCTTGACCAATGTCCAGGGGCCCAACCACTTGACCAATGTCCAAGTGGTCCACAACTTGACCAATGTCCGAGGGCCCATCTCTTGACCAATGACTGACGGTCCGCCCTTGACCAATGACCGAAAAGCCCCACCTCTTGACCAATGTTCAAGGGCCCACCCTTGACCAATGTTTGAAGCCCCACCCCTTGATCGATGTCCGAGTGCTCCAGCCTTGACTAATGTCTGAAGGCCCGACCCCCTGACCAATGACCGAGGGCGCACCCCTTGACCAATGTCCCAGGAGCCCACCCTTGATCAATGACCAAGGGCCCCACTCCTTGACCATTGTCCGAGGGCTCCAGCCATTACCAATGTCTGAAGACCCCACGCTTGACCAAGGTCCAAGGGCCCCACCCTTGACCAATGTCCGAGGGGTCGACCCT
This sequence comes from Pristiophorus japonicus, assembly GCF_044704955.1. NCBI lineage: Eukaryota > Metazoa > Chordata > Chondrichthyes > Pristiophoridae > Pristiophorus > Pristiophorus japonicus. The sequence continues at coordinate 250,397 of NW_027254571.1, read as the reverse complement.
TGACCAATGTGTGACGGCCCCTTCCCTTGACCAATGACAGAGGGGCACTCCCCCTTGACCAATGTCCAAGGGGCTCACAACTAGACCAATGACCGAAAGCCCCACCCCTTGACCAATGACCGAGGGGCCCATCCCTTGACCAATGTCCTAGGGTCCCACCCCTTGACAAATGTCCGAGGGCCCACAACTTGACCAATGTCCGAAGGGCCCACCCCCTGACCAATGTCTGAGGGTCCCACACCTTGACCAATGTCCGAGCAGCCAGCCCCTTGACCAATGTCCGAGGGGCCCGCTGTTGAAAAATGTCCGAGGGGCCTACCCCTTGACCAATGTCCGAGGGGCCACCCTTGTCCAATGTCCCAGGGGCCTCACCCTTGACCAAAGTCAGTTGGCCCCACCCTTGACCAATGTCCAAGGGGTCGACCCTTGACCAATGTGTGATGGCCCCTTCCCTTGACCAATGACGGTGGGGCAACCCCCTTGACCAATGTCCAAGGGGCTCACAACTAGACCAATGACCGAAAGCCCCATCCCTTGACCAATGACCGAGGAGCCCATCCCTTGACCAATGTCCAAGGGCCCCACCCTTTGACCAATGTCCAAGGGCCCACCCCTTGACCAATGTCCAAGTGGTCCACAACTTGACCAATATCCGAGGGCCCATCTCTTGACCAATGACTGACGGTCCACCCTTGACCAATGACCGAAAAGCCCCACCTCTTGACCAATGTCCAAGGGCCCAACCTTGACCAATGTTTGAAAGCCCCACTCCTTGACCAATGTTTGAAGCCCCACCCCTTGACCGATGTCCGAGTGCTCCAGCCTTGACTAATGTCTGAAGGCCCGACCCCCTGACCAATGACCGAGGGCCCATCTCTTGACCAATGTCCCAGGGGCCACCCTTGACCAATATCCGAGGGGCCCATGCCTTGACCAATGTCCGAGGGTCCCACACCTTGACCAATGTCCGAGCAGCCAGCCCCTTGACCAATGTCCGAGGGGCCCGCTGTTGATCAATGTCCGAGGGGCCTATCCCTTGACCAATGTCCGAAGGGCCCACCCCCTGACCAATGTCTGAGGGTCCCACTTCTTGACCAATGTCCGAGGAGCCAGCCCCTTGACCAATGTCCGAGGGGACCGCTGTTGATCAATGTCCAAGGGGCCTACCCCTTGACCAATGTCCGAGGGGCCACCCTTGACCAATGTCCCAGGGGCCCTACCCTTGACCAAAGTCAGATGGCCCCACCCTTGACCCATGTCCGAGGGGTCGACCCTTGACCAATGTGTGACGACCCCTTCCCTTGACCAATGACGGCGGGGCAACCCCCTTGACCAATGTCCAAGGGGCTCACAACTAGACCAATGACCGAAAGCCCCACCCCTTGACCAATGGCCGAGGGCCCACAACTTGACCAATGTCCGAGGGGACCACACTTGACCAATGTCCGAGGGCCCCACCCCTTGACCAATGTCCGAGGGCCACACCCATTGACCAATGTCAGAAGGCCCCACCCTTAACTAATGCCGATGACCCACCCTTGACCAATACCGAAGGCCCCACCCTTGACCAATGTCTGAAGGCCCAACCCTTGACTAATGTCCGAGGGCCCAGCCTTGACCAATGTTCGAAGGGCCCACCCTTGATCAATGTCCAAAGGGCCCACCCTTGACCAATATCCGAGGGCCTGCCCCTTGACCAATGTCCGAGTGGCTCATCCCTTGACCAATGTCTGAGGGCCCATCCCTTGACCAATGTCCGAGTGGCCCACATCTTGACCAATGTCCAAAGGCCCCAACCCCTGACCAAAGTCCGAGCGGCCAACCACTTGACCAATGTCTGAAGGGCACAGCCCTTGACCAATGTCCAAGGGCCCACGCCTTGACTAATGTCCAAGGGGCCCATCTCTTGATCAATGACCACGGTGCCACTCTTGACCAATGACCGAAAACCCCACCCCTTGACGAATAACCGAGGGCCCCACCCTTTGACCAATAACCGAGGGCCCACAACTTGACCAATGTCTGATTGGCCCACCCCTTGACCAAAGTCTGATGGCCCAACCCTTGACCAATGTCCGAGCGGCAAACCCCTTGATCAATGTCCGAGGGGTTCACCATTGACCAATGACCCAGGAGCCCACCCCTTGACCAATGTCCAAGGGGCCCCCCTTGACCAATGTCCAAGTGCCCACCCCTTGACCAATGTCCGAGGGGCCCACAACTCGACCAATGTCCCAGCGGCCAGCCCCTTGACCAATATCTGATGAGCCCGCTGTTGATCAATGTCCGAGGGGCCTACCCCTTGACCAATGTCCGAGGGGCCTTCCTTGACCAATGTCCCAGGGACCCCACCCTTGATTATGTCTGAGGGGTCGACCCTTGACCAATGTGTGACGGCCTCTTCCCTTGACCAATGATGGGGGGGCAACCCCCTTGACCAATGTCCAAGGGGCTCACAACTAGACCAATGACCGAAAGCCCCACCCCTTGACCAATGTCCAATGGGCCCATGCCTTGACCAATGTCCGAGGGGCCCATCCCTTGAGCAATGTCCGAGTGAACCACCTCTTGACCAATGTCCGAGGGCCCACCCCTTGACCAATGTCCGACGACCCCACCCCTTGACCAATGTCCAAGGGCCCACCCCTTGACCAATGTCCGAGGGCCCCACCCTTGACCAATGTCCGAGGGTCCTACACCTTGAGCAATGTCCGAGGGCCCCACCCCTTGATGAATGTCGGAGCTGCCAACACCTTGACCAATGTCCGAGGGACCCACCACTTGACCAATGTCCGAGGGCCGCACCCTTGACCAATGTCCGAGGGTTCCAACTCTTGACCAATGTCCGAGGGGCCCACCGTTGACCAATGTCCGAGTGGCCACCCTTGACCAATGTCCAGGGGCCCAACCACTTGACCAATGTCCAAGTGGTCCACAACTTGACCAATGTCCGAGGGCCCATCTCTTGACCAATGACTGACGGTCCGCCCTTGACCAATGACCGAAAAGCCCCACCTCTTGACCAATGTTCAAGGGCCCACCCTTGACCAATGTTTGAAGCCCCACCCCTTGATCGATGTCCGAGTGCTCCAGCCTTGACTAATGTCTGAAGGCCCGACCCCCTGACCAATGACCGAGGGCGCACCCCTTGACCAATGTCCCAGGAGCCCACCCTTGATCAATGACCAAGGGCCCCACTCCTTGACCATTGTCCGAGGGCTCCAGCCATTACCAATGTCTGAAGACCCCACGCTTGACCAAGGTCCAAGGGCCCCACCCTTGACCAATGTCCGAGGGGTCGACCCTTGACCAATGTGTGACGGCCCCTTCCCTTGACCAATGACAGAGGGGCACTCCCCCTTGACCAATGTCCAAGGGGCTCACAACTAGACCAATGACCGAAAGCCCCACCCCTTGACCAATGACCGAGGGGCCCATCCCTTGACCAATGTCCTAGGGTCCCACCCCTTGACAAATGTCCGAGGGCCCACAACTTGACCAATGTCCGAAGGGCCCACCCCCTGACCAATGTCTGAGGGTCCCACACCTTGACCAATGTCCGAGCAGCCAGCCCCTTGACCAATGTCCGAGGGGCCCGCTGTTGAAAAATGTCCGAGGGGCCTACCCCTTGACCAATGTCCGAGGGGCCACCCTTGTCCAATGTCCCAGGGGCCTCACCCTTGACCAAAGTCAGTTGGCCCCACCCTTGACCAATGTCCAAGGGGTCGACCCTTGACCAATGTGTGATGGCCCCTTCCCTTGACCAATGACGGTGGGGCAACCCCCTTGACCAATGTCCAAGGGGCTCACAACTAGACCAATGACCGAAAGCCCCATCCCTTGACCAATGACCGAGGAGCCCATCCCTTGACCAATGTCCAAGGGCCCCACCCTTTGACCAATGTCCAAGGGCCCACCCCTTGACCAATGTCCAAGTGGTCCACAACTTGACCAATGTCCGAATGGCCCACCCCTTGACCAAAGTCTGATGGCCCAACCCTTGACCAATGTCTGAGCGGCAAACCCCTTGATCAATGTCCGAGGGGATCACCATTGACCAATGACCCAGGAGCCCACCCCTTGACCAATGTCCAAAGGCCCCACCCCTTGACCATGTCCGAACGCCCCACCATTGAACAATGACCAAGTGCCCACCCCTTGACCAATGTCCGAGGGGCCCACCCTTGACCAATGACCGAGGGGCCACCCTAGACCAATTACCGAAAGTCCCACCCCTTGACCAATGATCGAAGGTCCCACCCCTTGACCAATGGCCGAGGGGACCACCCTTGACCAACGTCAGAAGGCCCCACCATTGACCAATGCCGAAGGCCCCACCCTTGGCCAATGCCGAAGGCCCCACCCTTGGCCAATATCTGAAGGCCCCACCCTTGACTAATGTCTGAGAGGTCCACCCACTGACCAATGTCCCAGGGCCCACCCCTTGACCAATGTCCATGGGGGCCACTTCACCAATGTCTGAGGGGCCCATCCCTTGACTAATGACCGAAAACCCCACCCCTTGATGAATGACCGAGGGCCGAACCCCTTGACCAATAACCGAGGGCCCACAACTTGACCAATGTTCGAGGGGCCTAACCCTTGACCAAAGTCTGATGGCCCCACCCTTGACCAATGTCCAAGTGGCAAACCCCTTGACCAATGTCTGATGGGCCCACCCCTTGACCAACGTTCCAGGGGACCACCTCTTGACCAATGTCCGAGGGGCCCACCTTGACCAATGTCCGATTGGCCCATCCCTTGACCAATGACCGAGGGGCCACCCTTGACCAATGTCCGAGGGTCCCACCACTAGACCAATGTCCGAGGGCCCCACCACTTGAATAATGTCCGAGGGCACACCACTTGACCAATGACCGAGGGGCCCACCCTTGACCAATGTCCAAGTGCCCACCCCTGGACCAATGTCTGAGAGTCACACCACTTGGCCAATTTCCGAAGGCCCACCCCTTGACCAATGTCCGAGGGCCCACCCCTTGACCAATGTCCGAGGATCCCACCCTTGACCAATGATCGAGGGCCCACCCCTTGACCAATGTCCGAGCGGCCTACACCTTGACCAATGTCCGAGGGACCCACCACTTGTTCAATGTCCGAGGAGCCCAACCCTTGACCAATGTCCGAGGGCCCCACTCTTGACCAATGTCCGAGGGCCCCACCCTTGTCCAATGTCCGAGGGGCCCAACCCTTGACCAATGTCCAAACGGCCAACCCCTTGACCAATGTCCAAATGGCCCAGCCCTTGACCAATGTCCAAGTGCCCAGCCCTTGACCAATGTCCGAGGGGCCCATCCCTTGACCAATGTCCGAGGGCCCCACCCCTTGACCATTGTCCGAGTGCCCCAGCCTTGACCAATGTCTAAAGGCTCCACCCTTGACCAATGTCAGAGGGGCTACTTTTGACCTATGTCCGAGGACCCACCACTTGACCAATGTCTGCCTGCCCCTCCCTTGACCAATGACCGATGGCCCCCCCGTTGTCCAAGGGGCCCACAACTGGACCAATGTCTCAAGGCCCCACCCCTTGCCCAATGTCCAAAGGCCCCACCCCTTGACCATGTCCGAAGGCCCCACCGTTGAACAATGCCCGAGTGCCCACCCCTTGACCAATGTCCGAGGGGCCCACCCTTGACCAATAACCGAAGGGCCACCCTAGACCAATTACCGAAAGTCCCACCCCTTGACCAATGATCGAAGGTCCCACCCCTTGACCAATGGCCGATGGGACCACCCTTGACCAACGTCAGAAGGCCCCACCCTTGACCAATGCCGAAGGCCCCACACTTGGCCAATGCCGAAGGCCCCACCCTTGGCCAATATCTGAAGGCCCCACCCTTGACTAATGTCTGAGAGGTCCACCCACTGACCAATGTCCCAGGGCCCACCCCTTGACCAATGTCCATGGTGGCCACTTCACCAATGTCTGAGGGGCCCATCCCTTGACTAATGACCACGGTGCCACCCTTGACCAATGACCGAAAACCCCACCCTTGATGAATGACCGAGGGCCGAACCCCTTGACCAATAACCGAGGGCCCACAACTTGACCAATGTTCGAGGGGCCTAACCCTTGACCAAAGTCTGATGGCCCCACCCTTGACCAATGTCCAAGTGGCAAACCCATTGACCAATGTCTGATGGGCCCACCCCTTGACCAATGTTCCAGGGGACCACCCCTTGACCAATGTCCGAGGGGCCCACCTTGACCAATGTCCGATTGGCCCATCCCTTGACCAATGTCCGAGGATCCCACCCTTGACCAATGATCGAGGGCCCACCCCTTGACCAATGTCCGAGCGGCCTACACCTTGACCAATGTCCGAGGGATCCACCACTTGTTCAATGTCCGAGGGGCCCAACCCTTGACCAATGTCCGAGGGTCCCACCCTTTGATCAATGTCTGAATGGCCCACCCCTTGACCAATGTCCCGGGGCCCACCCCTTGACCAATGTCCGAGGACCCCACCCTTGGCCAATGTCTAAAGGCCCCACCTTTGATCAATGTCCGAGGGGCCCACCCCTTAACCAATGACCGAAGGCCCCTCCTCTTGACCAATGACCGAGGGCACCACGCTTGGCCAATGTCTGAAGGCCCCACCCTTGACCAATGTCCGAGGGGCCCACCCCTTAACCAATGACCGAAGGCCCCACCCCTTGACCAATGACCGAGGGCACCACCCCTTAACCAAAGTCCGAGGGCCCATACCTTGACTAATGACCGAAGGCCCCACCCCTTGACCAATGTCCGAGGGGCCCATCCCTTGACCAATGTCCGAGGGCTGCACCCTTTGAACATTGTCCGAGGGCGCCAGCCTTGACCAATGTCTAAAGGCCACACCCTTGACCAATGTCAGAGGGGCCCACCCTTGACCTATGTCCGAGGATCCACCCCTTGACCAATGCCTGACTGCCTCTCCCCTTGACCAATGGGCCCCCCTTGACCATTGTCCAAGGGGCCCACAACTTGACCAATGTCTCAAGGCCCACCTCTTGACCAATGTCCAAAGGCCCCGCACCTTGACCATGTCCAAAGGCCCCACGCTTGAACAATGCCCGAGGGCCCACCCATTGACCAATGTCCGAGGGGCCCATCCCTTGACCAATGACCGAGGGGTCACACTAGACCAATTACCAAAAGCCCCACCCCTTGACCAATGATCGAAGGTCCCACCCCTTGACCAATGGCCGAGGGCCCACAACTTGACCAATGTCCGAGGGGACCACACTTGACCAATGTCCGAGGGCCCCACCCCTTGACCAATGTCCGAGGGCCACACCCATTGACCAATGTCAGAAGGCCCCACCCTTAACTAATGCCGATGACCCACCCTTGACCAATACCGAAGGCCCCACCCTTGACCAATGTCTGAAGGCCCAACCCTTGACTAATGTCCGAGGGCCCAGCCTTGACCAATGTTCGAAGGGCCCACCCTTGATCAATGTCCAAAGGGCCCACCCTTGACCAATATCCGAGGGCCTGCCCCTTGACCAATGTCCGAGTGGCTCATCCCTTGACCAATGTCTGAGGGCCCATCCCTTGACCAATGTCCGAGTGGCCCACATCTTGACCAATGTCCAAAGGCCCCAACCCCTGACCAAAGTCCGAGCGGCCAACCACTTGACCAATGTCTGAAGGGCACAGCCCTTGACCAATGTCCAAGGGCCCACGCCTTGACTAATGTCCAAGGGGCCCATCTCTTGATCAATGACCACGGTGCCACTCTTGACCAATGACCGAAAACCCCACCCCTTGACGAATAACCGAGGGCCCCACCCTTTGACCAATAACCGAGGGCCCACAACTTGACCAATGTCTGATTGGCCCACCCCTTGACCAAAGTCTGATGGCCCAACCCTTGACCAATGTCCGAGCGGCAAACCCCTTGATCAATGTCCGAGGGGTTCACCATTGACCAATGACCCAGGAGCCCACCCCTTGACCAATGTCCAAGGGGCCCCCCTTGACCAATGTCCAAGTGCCCACCCCTTGACCAATGTCCGAGGGGCCCACAACTCGACCAATGTCCCAGCGGCCAGCCCCTTGACCAATATCTGATGAGCCCGCTGTTGATCAATGTCCGAGGGGCCTACCCCTTGACCAATGTCCGAGGGGCCTTCCTTGACCAATGTCCCAGGGACCCCACCCTTGATTATGTCTGAGGGGTCGACCCTTGACCAATGTGTGACGACCTCTTCCCTTGACCAATGATGGGGGGGCAACCCCCTTGACCAATGTCCAAGGGGCTCACAACTAGACCAATGACCGAAAGCCCCACCCCTTGACCAATGTCCAATGGGCCCATGCCTTGACCAATGTCCGAGGGGCCCATCCCTTGAGCAATGTCCGAGTGAACCACCTCTTGACCAATGTCCGAGGGCCCACCCCTTGACCAATGTCCGACGACCCCACCCCTTGACCAATGTCCAAGGGCCCACCCCTTGACCAATGTCCGAGGGCCCCACCCTTGACCAATGTCCGAGGGTCCTACACCTTGAGCAATGTCCGAGGGCCCCACCCCTTGATGAATGTCGGAGCGGCCAACACCTTGACCAATGTCCGAGGGACCCACCACTTGACCAATGTCCGAGGGCCGCACCCTTGACCAATGTCCGAGGGTTCCAACTCTTGACCAATGTCCGAGGGGCCCACCGTTGACCAATGTCCGAGTGGCCACCCTTGACCAATGTCCAGGGGCCCAACCACTTGACCAATGTCCAAGTGGTCCACAACTTGACCAATGTCCGAGGGCCCATCTCTTGACCAATGACTGACGGTCCGCCCTTGACCAATGACCGAAAAGCCCCACCTCTTGACCAATGTTCAAGGGCCCACCCTTGACCAATGTTTGAAGCCCCACCCCTTGATCGATGTCCGAGTGCTCCAGCCTTGACTAATGTCTGAAGGCCCGACCCCCTGACCAATGACCGAGGGCGCACCCCTTGACCAATGTCCCAGGAGCCCACCCTTGATCAATGACCAAGGGCCCCACTCCTTGACCATTGTCCGAGGGCTCCAGCCATTACCAATGTCTGAAGACCCCACGCTTGACCAAGGTCCAAGGGCCCCACCCTTGACCAATGTCCGAGGGGTCGACCCTTGACCAATGTGTGACGGCCCCTTCCCTTGACCAATGACAGAGGGGCACTCCCCCTTGACCAATGTCCAAGGGGCTCACAACTAGACCAATGACCGAAAGCCCCACCCCTTGACCAATGACCGAGGGGCCCATCCCTTGACCAATGTCCTAGGGTCCCACCCCTTGACAAATGTCCGAGGGCCCACAACTTGACCAATGTCCGAAGGGCCCACCCCCTGACCAATGTCTGAGGGTCCCACACCTTGACCAATGTCCGAGCAGCCAGCCCCTTGACCAATGTCCGAGGGGCCCGCTGTTGAAAAATGTCCGAGGGGCCTACCCCTTGACCAATGTCCGAGGGGCCACCCTTGTCCAATGTCCCAGGGGCCTCACCCTTGACCAAAGTCAGTTGGCCCCACCCTTGACCAATGTCCAAGGGGTCGACCCTTGACCAATGTGTGATGGCCCCTTCCCTTGACCAATGACGGTGGGGCAACCCCCTTGACCAATGTCCAAGGGGCTCACAACTAGACCAATGACCGAAAGCCCCATCCCTTGACCAATGACCGAGGAGCCCATCCCTTGACCAATGTCCAAGGGCCCCACCCTTTGACCAATGTCCAAGGGCCCACCCCTTGACCAATGTCCAAGTGGTCCACAACTTGACCAATATCCGAGGGCCCATCTCTTGACCAATGACTGACGGTCCACCCTTGACCAATGACCGAAAAGCCCCACCTCTTGACCAATGTCCAAGGGCCCAACCTTGACCAATGTTTGAAAGCCCCACTCCTTGACCAATGTTTGAAGCCCCACCCCTTGACCGATGTCCGAGTGCTCCAGCCTTGACTAATGTCTGAAGGCCCGACCCCCTGACCAATGACCGAGGGCCCATCTCTTGACCAATGTCCCAGGGGCCACCCTTGACCAATATCCGAGGGGCCCATGCCTTGACCAATGTCCGAGGGTCCCACACCTTGACCAATGTCCGAGCAGCCAGCCCCTTGACCAATGTCCGAGGGGCCCGCTGTTGATCAATGTCCGAGGGGCCTATCCCTTGACCAATGTCCGAAGGGCCCACCCCCTGACCAATGTCTGAGGGTCCCACTTCTTGACCAATGTCCGAGGAGCCAGCCCCTTGACCAATGTCCGAGGGGACCGCTGTTGATCAATGTCCAAGGGGCCTACCCCTTGACCAATGTCCGAGGGGCCACCCTTGACCAATGTCCCAGGGGCCCTACCCTTGACCAAAGTCAGATGGCCCCACCCTTGACCCATGTCCGAGGGGTCGACCCTTGACCAATGTGTGACGACCCCTTCCCTTGACCAATGACGGCGGGGCAACCCCCTTGACCAATGTCCAAGGGGCTCACAACTAGACCAATGACCGAAAGCCCCACCCCTTGACCAATGGCCGAGGGCCCACAACTTGACCAATGTCCGAGGGGACCACACTTGACCAATGTCCGAGGGCCCCACCCCTTGACCAATGTCCGAGGGCCACACCCATTGACCAATGTCAGAAGGCCCCACCCTTAACTAATGCCGATGACCCACCCTTGACCAATACCGAAGGCCCCACCCTTGACCAATGTCTGAAGGCCCAACCCTTGACTAATGTCCGAGGGCCCAGCCTTGACCAATGTTCGAAGGGCCCACCCTTGATCAATGTCCAAAGGGCCCACCCTTGACCAATATCCGAGGGCCTGCCCCTTGACCAATGTCCGAGTGGCTCATCCCTTGACCAATGTCTGAGGGCCCATCCCTTGACCAATGTCCGAGTGGCCCACATCTTGACCAATGTCCAAAGGCCCCAACCCCTGACCAAAGTCCGAGCGGCCAACCACTTGACCAATGTCTGAAGGGCACAGCCCTTGACCAATGTCCAAGGGCCCACGCCTTGACTAATGTCCAAGGGGCCCATCTCTTGATCAATGACCACGGTGCCACTCTTGACCAATGACCGAAAACCCCACCCCTTGACGAATAACCGAGGGCCCCACCCTTTGACCAATAACCGAGGGCCCACAACTTGACCAATGTCTGATTGGCCCACCCCTTGACCAAAGTCTGATGGCCCAACCCTTGACCAATGTCCGAGCGGCAAACCCCTTGATCAATGTCCGAGGGGTTCACCATTGACCAATGACCCAGGAGCCCACCCCTTGACCAATGTCCAAGGGGCCCCCCTTGACCAATGTCCAAGTGCCCACCCCTTGACCAATGTCCGAGGGGCCCACAACTCGACCAATGTCCCAGCGGCCAGCCCCTTGACCAATATCTGATGAGCCCGCTGTTGATCAATGTCCGAGGGGCCTACCCCTTGACCAATGTCCGAGGGGCCTTCCTTGACCAATGTCCCAGGGACCCCACCCTTGATTATGTCTGAGGGGTCGACCCTTGACCAATGTGTGACGGCCTCTTCCCTTGACCAATGATGGGGGGGCAACCCCCTTGACCAATGTCCAAGGGGCTCACAACTAGACCAATGACCGAAAGCCCCACCCCTTGACCAATGTCCAATGGGCCCATGCCTTGACCAATGTCCGAGGGGCCCATCCCTTGAGCAATGTCCGAGTGAACCACCTCTTGACCAATGTCCGAGGGCCCACCCCTTGACCAATGTCCGACGACCCCACCCCTTGACCAATGTCCAAGGGCCCACCCCTTGACCAATGTCCGAGGGCCCCACCCTTGACCAATGTCCGAGGGTCCTACACCTTGAGCAATGTCCGAGGGCCCCACCCCTTGATGAATGTCGGAGCGGCCAACACCTTGACCAATGTCCGAGGGACCCACCACTTGACCAATGTCCGAGGGCCGCACCCTTGACCAATGTCCGAGGGTCCCAACTCTTGACCAATGTCCGAGGGGCCCACCGTTGACCAATGTCCGAGTGGCCACCCTTGACCAATGTCCAGGGGCCCAACCACTTGACCAATGTCCAAGTGGTCCACAACTTGACCAATGTCCGAGGGCCCATCTCTTGACCAATGACTGACGGTCCGCCCTTGACCAATGACCGAAAAGCCCCACCTCTTGACCAATGTTCAAGGGCCCACCCTTGACCAGTGTTTGAAGCCCCACCCCTTGATCGATGTCCGAGTGCTCCAGCCTTGACTAATGTCTGAAGGCCCGACCCCCTGACCAATGACCGAGGGCGCACCCCTTGACCAATGTCCCAGGAGCCCACCCTTGATCAATGACCAAGGGCCCCACTCCTTGACCATTGTCCGAGGGCTCCAGCCATTACCAATGTCTGAAGACCCCACGCTTGACCAAGGTCCAAGGGCCCCACCCTTGACCAATGTCCGAGGGGTCGACCCTTGACCAATGTGTGACGGCCCCTTCCCTTGACCAATGACAGAGGGGCACTCCCCCTTGACCAATGTCCAAGGGGCTCACAACTAGACCAATGACCGAAAGCCCCACCCCTTGACCAATGACCGAGGGGCCCATCCCTTGACCAATGTCCTAGGGTCCCACCCCTTGACAAATGTCCGAGGGCCCACAACTTGACCAATGTCCGAAGGGCCCACCCCCTGACCAATGTCTGAGGGTCCCACACCTTGACCAATGTCCGAGCAGCCAGCCCCTTGACCAATGTCCGAGGGGCCCGCTGTTGAAAAATGTCCGAGGGGCCTACCCCTTGACCAATGTCCGAGGGGCCACCCTTGTCCAATGTCCCAGGGGCCTCACCCTTGACCAAAGTCAGTTGGCCCCACCCTTGACCAATGTCCAAGGGGTCGACCCTTGACCAATGTGTGATGGCCCCTTCCCTTGACCAATGACGGTGGGGCAACCCCCTTGACCAATGTCCAAGGGGCTCACAACTAGACCAATGACCGAAAGCCCCATCCCTTGACCAATGACCGAGGAGCCCATCCCTTGACCAATGTCCAAGGGCCCCACCCTTTGACCAATGTCCAAGGGCCCACCCCTTGACCAATGTCCAAGTGGTCCACAACTTGACCAATATCCGAGGGCCCATCTCTTGACCAATGACTGACGGTCCACCCTTGACCAATGACCGAAAAGCCCCACCTCTTGACCAATGTCCAAGGGCCCAACCTTGACCAATGTTTGAAAGCCCCACTCCTTGACCAATGTTTGAAGCCCCACCCCTTGACCGATGTCCGAGTGCTCCAGCCTTGACTAATGTCTGAAGGCCCGACCCCCTGACCAATGACCGAGGGCCCATCTCTTGACCAATGTCCCAGGGGCCACCCTTGACCAATATCCGAGGGGCCCATGCCTTGACCAATGTCCGAGGGTCCCACACCTTGACCAATGTCCGAGCAGCCAGCCCCTTGACCAATGTCCGAGGGGCCCGCTGTTGATCAATGTCCGAGGGGCCTATCCCTTGACCAATGTCCGAAGGGCCCACCCCTTGACCAATGTCCGAGGGTCCCACTTCTTGACCAATGTCCGAGGAGCCAGCCCCTTGACCAATGTCCGAGGGGACCGCTGTTGATCAATATCCAAGGGGCCTACCCCTTGACCAATGTCCGAGGGGCCACCCTTGACCAATGTCCCAGGGGCCCTACCCTTGACCAAAGTCAGATGGCCCCACCCTTGACCCATGTCCGAGGGGTCGACCCTTGACCAATGTGTGACGACCCCTTCCCTTGACCAATGACGGTGGGGCAACCCCCTTGACCAATGTCCAAGGGGCTCACAACTAGACCAATGACCGAAAGCCCCACCCCTTGACCAATGACCGAGGGGCCCATCCCTTGACCAATGTCCAAGGGGCCCACCATTGACCAATGTCCGAGTGGCCAGCCTCGACCAATGTCCAAGGGTCCCATGCCTTGACCAATGTCCAAGGGGCCCATCCCTTGACCAATGTTTGAAAGCCCCACTCCTTGACCAATGTCTGAAGGCCCCACCCCTTGACCAATGTTTGAAGCCCCACCCCTTGACCGATGTCCGAGTGCTCCAGCCTTGACTAATGTATGAAGGCCCGACCCCCTGACCAATGACCGAGGGCCCATCCCTTGACCAATGTCCCAGGTGCCACCCTTGACCAATATCCAAGGGGCCTACCCCTTGACCAATGTCCGAAGGGCCCACGCCTGACCAATGTCTGACGGTCCCACTTCTTGACCAATGTCCGAGGAGCCAGCCCCTTGACCAATGTCCGAGGGGACCGCTGTTGATCAATGTCCAAGGGGCCTACCCCTTGACCAATGTCCGAGGGGCCACCCTTGACCAATGTCCCAGGGGCCCCACCCTTGACCAAAGTCAGATGGCCCCACCCTTGACCTATGTCCGAGGGGTCGACCCTTGAAAAATGTGTGACGGCCCCTTCCCTTGACCAATGACGGCGGGGCAACCCCCTTGACCAATGTCCAAGGGGCTCACAACTAGACCAATGACCGAAAGCCCCACCCCTTGACCAATGACCGAGGGGCCCATCCCTTGACCAATGTCCAAGGGGCCCACCATTGACCAATGTCCGAGTGGCCAGCCTCGACCAATGTCCAAGGGTCCCATGCCTTGACCAATGTCCAAGGGGCCCATCCCTTGACCAATGTTTGAAAGCCCCACTCCTTGACCAATGTCTGAAGGCCCCACCCCTTGACCAATGTTTGAAGCCTCAACCCCTTGACCGATGTCCGAGTGCTCCAGCCTTGACTAATGTCTGAAGGCCCGACCCCCTGACCAATGACCGAGGGCCCACCCCTTGACCAATGTCCCAGGGGCCCACCCTTGACCAATGACCGAGGGCCCCACTCCTTGACCATTGTCCGAGGGCCCCAGACATTACCAATGTCTGAAGACACCACGCTTGACCAATGTCCAAGGGCCCCACCCTTGACCAATGTTCGAGGGGTCGACCCTTGACCAATGTATGACGGCCCCTTCCCTTGACCAATGACGGAGGGGCACTCCCCCTTGACCAATGTCCAAGGGGCTCACAACTAGACCAATGACCGAAAGTCCCACCCCTTGACCAATGACAGAGGGGCCCATCCCTTGACCAATGTCCGAGGGGCGCACCGTTGACCAATGTCCCAGGGGCCACCCTTGACCAATATCCGAGGGGCCCATGCCTTGACCAATGTCCGAGGGTCCCACACCTTGACCAATGTCCGAGGGGCCCGCTGTTGATCAATGTCCGAGGGGCCTACCCCTTGACCAATGTCCGAAGGGCCCACCCCCTGACCAATGTCTGAGGGTCCCACACCTTGACAAATGTCCGAGCAGCCAGCCCCTTGACCAAAGTGCGAGGGGCCCGCTGTTGATCAATGTCCGAGGGGCCTACCCCTTGATCAATGTCCGAGGGGCCACCCTTGACCAATGTCCGAGGGGCCCATCCCTTGACCAATGTCCTAGGGTCCCACCCTTGACCAAAGTCGGATGGCCCCACCCTTGACCAATGTCTGAGTGGCCAACCACTTGATCAATGTCCGAGGGGCCCACCCCTTGACCAATGTCCAAGGGACCACCCCTTGACCAATGTCCGAGGGGCCCACAACTTGTCCAATGTCCGAGGAGCCCATCCCTTGACCAATGACCGAGGGGCCCATCCCTTGACCAATGACCGAGAGGCCCACCCTTGACCAATGACAGAGGGACCCACCTTTTGACCAATGACCGAGGGGCACACCCTTGACCAATGTCCGAGCGGTCCAACCTTGACCAATATCCGGGGGCCCCACCCTTGACCAATGTCCGAGGGCCCCATCCTTGACCAATGTCCGAGGGCCCCATCCTTGACCAATATTGGAGGGGCCCACCCTTTGACCAATGTCCGAGGGGCCCACCCCTTGACTAATGACCGAGGGGCCACCCTTGACCAATGTCCGAGCGGCCCCCTTGACCAATGTCTTATGCCCACCCCTTGACCAATGTCCGAGGGGCCCACAACTTGATCAATGTCCGTGGGGCCCATCCCTTGACCAATGACGGAGGAGCCACAATTGACCAGTGTCCGAGGGTTCCACCACTTTACCAAGGTCCGAGGGTCCCACCATTGACCAATGTCTAAGGGCCCCACCCCTTGACCAATGATCGAGGGGCCCACCCTTGACCAATGTCCGAGGGCCCACCCCTTGATCAATGTCCGAGGGGCCAACCCCTTGACCAATGTCAGAGGTACACACCCCTTGACCAATGTCTGAAGGCCCCATCCTTGACCAATGTCCAAGGGGCCCACCCTTGACCAATATCGGAGGGGCCCACCCTTTGACAAATGACCGAGGGGCTACCCTTGACCAATGTCGGAGGGGCCCACAACTTGACCAATGTCCGAGGGGCCTCTCCCTTGACCGAGGGTCCAGCATTGACCAATCTCCGAGGGCCCACCCCTTGATCAATGTTCGAGGGGCCAATCGCTTGACCAATGACCGAGGGGCCACCCTTGACCAATGTCCGAGGGCCCCACCCTTGATCAATATCCGAGGGCCCCACCTCTTGACCAATGTCCGAAGGGCTCACAACTTGACCAATGACTGAGGGGCCGCCCTTGACCCATGTCCAAGGGCCCACCCCCTGACCAATGTCCAAGGGCCCACCCCTTGACCACTGTCCAATGGCCCATGACCAATGGTCTCCCTTGACCAATGAGCGAGGGTCCAGCATTGACCAATGTCCAAGGGCCCGACCCCTTGACCCCTTGACCAACCTTGACCAATGTCCGAGGGCCCACCCCTTGATCAATGTCTGAGGGGACAACCCCTTGACCAATGTCCAAGGGCCCACCACTTAACCAATGTCCAAGGGCCCACCCCTTGACCAATGTCCAAGCGTCCACAACTTGACCAATGTCCAATGGCCCATCTCTTGACCAATGACCGAAAGCCCCACCTCTTGACCAATGACCGAAAGCCCCACCTCTTGACCAATGTCTGAAGGTCCCACCCCTTGACCAATGTCCGAGGGGCCCAACCTTGACCACTGTCCGGGGGCCCCACCCGTTGATCAATGTCCGAGGGTCCCAGCCTTGACCAATGTCCGAGGGCCCACTTGACCAATTTCCGAAGGGCCCACCCCCTGACCAATGTCCGAGGGTCCCAACCCTTGACCAATGTTCGAGGGGCCCACCCTTGACCAATGTCCGATTGGCCCAACCTTGTCCATTGTCCGGGGGGCCCACCCCTTGACCAATGTCCGAGTGCCCCACCCCTTGACCAATGTCCGAGGGGCCCACAACTTGACCAATGTCCGATTGGCCCAACCTTGACCACTGTCCTGGGCCCCACCCCTTGACCAATGTCCGAGTGCCCCACCCCTTGACCAATGTCCGAGGGGCCCACAACTTGACCAATGTCCGAGGGCCCACCCTTGACCAATGCCCCAGAGGCCCAGCCCTTGACCAATGTCCGAGGGCCCCACTCCTTGACCAATGACCGAGGGCCCCACCCTTGACCAATGTCCGAGGACCCCACCCCTTGACCAATGTCCCAGGTACCCAGCCCTTGACCAATGTCCGTGGGGCACCCGCCCTTGACCAATGTCGGAGGGCCCCACCCGTTGACCAATGTCCAAGGGACTCACAACTTGACCAATGACCGAGGGACCACCCTTGACCAATAACCGAAAGCCACACCCCTTGACCAATGACCGAGGGCCCCACCCCTGGACCAATGTCCAAGGGCCTCACCCTTGACCAATGTCTGAAGGCCCTATCCTTGACCAATGTCTAAAGGCCCCACCCTTGACCAATGTCTGAAGGGACCATCCCTTGACCAATGTTGGAGGGGCCCATCCTTGACCAATGACCGAGGGCCCACCCCTTGACCAATGTCCGAGGGACCCACCCCTTGACCAATGTTGGAGGGGCCCATCCCTTGACCAATGTCCGTGGGGCCCATCCCTTGACCAATGTCGGAGGGGCCCACCTATTGACCAATGTTCGTGCGGCCAACCCCTTGACCAATGTCTGAGGGACCCACCCATTGACCAATGTCTGAAGGCCCCACCCTTGACCAATGTCCGAGCGGCCAACCCTGGACCAATGACCGAGGGCCCACAACTTGACCAATATCCAAGGGGACCACCCTTGACCAATATCCAAGGGCCCCACCCTTTACCAATGTCTGAAGGCCCTATCCTTGACCAATGTCCGAGGGACCACCACTTGACCAATGTCAGAGCAAACTCCAAACTCCGGTTTAAACGAGGCGGTTGCCTGTGACTGAGCGGGTGGCCCGAGATCTTGCGCCCGACAACACTCGCACTGCAAGGACAAGGAAAGCAGAAGGTCAATGACAGATAAGTGAAGAAATACCTGTGTGACCAGCACCTGGATATCGTGTTCGAATGAACTCAGCATTCGTTGCAGAGTAAAGGTGCTGCTGGAATCGCCGACGGCAACGTTCGGGAGCTGTTTGTGTTTCTCCTCAATGTGGACAACCACCTCCTTACAGTCAGTGAAGAACTTGTGCAGTTCCTGGGAGGCTGACAACATCTGAGCTCGAGTCTCTATCAGTTCCAGCAGATCTGCCCAGGCTTCACCGACACCATCCTTCCACTCCGCGATGGTGGCTGCGTCTGTGTGGCCGTAATCAATCAGCTCGTCCACCATCTGATTGATGGTGTTGACCCGCTCCTGCCCAATCACCCCTGTCTCGTGAGCAAACTCCGTGAACTTGTCCAGCAGTAGCTGAGGGAAGCAATCAGAGAATTCCTGATTCCACAGTCAGTCCCAGAAAACACTGCCTTCAATTACCAGGTAATTACCAGAAAGCAATCGATCAACATCCCTCCAACACTCAATCCCTTCCTCAGGTACTGATCCTGACTCGAAGGCATCAACTGACCAGAACTCCCTCCTGCTTCACAGTCTGATCCCCATCTGCCGTCCCGCACGGAAAAAAATCCTGTGTGACGGGTCCGATCCCGACTTTCACGCTAAACCTTTATAACTCACTGGTTGGGCCCAGCTGGAACATTGCGTTGAGTTCTGGGCACTACATTTGAGGAAGTCTGTCACGGCCTTGAGAGGGTGCAGAGGAGATTGACTAGACCGGTGCCAGGGATGAGGGAATTCAGTTATGTGGAGGGGCTGGGTAAGCTGGGAGGATTTCTCCTGACAGCATAGAAGGTTAAGGGGAGATTTGATAGAGGGGTTTAAAATCATGAGGTTTTTTACAGAATAAATGAAGAGAAATTGCTGCCAGTGGCCGGAGAGTGGGTAGTCAGAGCACACAGAGCTCAGATAACTGGCAAAAAAACCAGAGGCGACACGAGGAGAATCTTACTTTGAACAGTGTGTTGTGATCATAGAATCAGAGAAATTTGCAGCACGGAAGGAGGCCATTTCGGCCCATCGTGTCCGTGCCGGCCGACCAAGAGCTATCCGGCCTAATCCCACTTTCCAGCTCTTGGTCCTTTCAGGCAGTGAGTTCCAGACCCCCACCATCCTCTGGGTGAAGAAATTTCCCCTCATATCTCCTCTAAACATCCCACCAATTACTTTAAATCCATGCCCCCTGGTTGTTGACCCCTCTGCCCAGGGAAACAGGTCCTTCCTATCCACTCTATCCAGGCCCCTCATAATTTTATACACCTCAATCAGGTCTCCCCTCAGCCTCCTCTGTTCCAAAGAAAACAGACCCAGCATCTCCAATCTTTCCTCATAGTTAAAATTCTCCCGTCCAGGCAACATCCTGATAAATCTCCTCCGCACCCTCTCCAGTGCAATCACATCTTTCCTGTAACGTGGTGACCAGAACTGCACGCAGTACTCCAGCTGTGGCCTAACCAGTGTTTTAGCGACCTGGAATGCTCTGCCTCAAAGAGTGGGGGCAGCAGATTCGATGGTCATTTTCAAAAGGAAATTTGGTAAATACTTGAAGGGGGAAAATTACAGGGCTACGGGGAAAGAGCGGGGGAGTGGAACTAACTGGACTGCTCTTTGAAAGAGCCGGCATAGGCACGATGGGCCGAATGGCCTCCTTCTGTGCAGTAAGATTCTGTGATACCTTGGGAGGTCAGCACCAAAGGAGAGCAGCTGGGAAAGAATTCAGTAGCTGTGCTGATCAAAGTTCAGTCAGTGACGTTAAAACAGCAGTCTCAAGAGTGCACACTGCTTTACATTCTTCACCCAACCACACACAGCTGCCTCCGTGCCCGTGTCAGACAGGTCCCAGCAAATCCAGATCCACGCACCCGACACACCACATTGAAGGGACCATCTGGGAAAATGTGCTGGCTCAACATTTCTCCCAACCTCTGCTCGCACAGTAGTTCAGCACTGAGTATACTGAGGCCTGAATGTCAGGCCTCACAGACCCACTCTCCCCACAGACCCACTCTCCCCACTCTCCCCACAGACCCACTCTCCCCACAGACCCACTCTCCCCACAGACCCACTCTCCCCACAGACCCACTCTCCCCACAGACCCACTCTCCCCACAGACCCACAGACCCACTCTCCCCACAGACCCTAAGACCCACAGACCGTGAGTGCTGCTGACCAAGGGGAAGCCCTTTGGGAACCCCGTACACAAATGCTCTTTTGCTCACCCTTGGTCACAGATTACCTTGCTGCCCTTGCGGGATTCCAAACCCCAAGCCCCGAGCCCCGGCCTGCAGTGCCCGCTAGCTGCCAGTCAAACTGGGGGTCCCACACTATGATCTGCATCTCCGTGTACGAGAGCAGGCTGTGCACTGTGGGCAAGCTCTCGACCCCCGGGGTCCGCACTGCAGGCCTGATTATCACCCCAGCACCAATCAACCCGAAGATTGGCTGCACCGAGAGCATTCAATGTGACGGGCCATTGGCGGTAATCCTTCATGCTGTATTTCCCATGCTCCTCTCTCAATGGGACAAGAGACGGGAGAAGTCGGCCCAGATACAAGGAGCCCTTCAGCCCCTGGGACACATCCGGCCCAATAATCAGCGGGAGGCGAGAAGGGTGGGGGTAAATATCGGGGCTAGGGTGGGGGGGGGTGGGCTGAGAGGGATCGGGGCGGGGGGAGGGGGGGGGGATATTGGGGCTGGTGTTGGGGCTGCCAGGGATCGGGGCGGGGAGGGGGACATATTGGGGCTGGGGGGGACAGGGGCGGGGGAGGTTTGCTGAGAGGGATCGGGGTTGGGCAGGGAAGAGAGATCGGGACTGGTGTGGGGGTGCTGACAGGGATCGGGGCGAGGGGGGGGGGGGTGGAGAGGGGTAAGATATTGGGGCTGGAGTGGGGGCTGACAGGGATCGGGGCGAGGGGGGGGGGTGGAGAGGGGTAAGATATTGGGGCTGGAGTGGGGGCTGACAGGGATCGGGGCGAGGGGGGGGGTGGAGAGGGGTAAGATATTGGGGCTGGAGTGGGGGCTGACAGGGATCGGGGCGAGGGGGGCGGTGGAGAGGGGTAAGATATTGGGGCTGGAGTGGGGGCTGACAGGGATCGGGGCGAGGGGGGGGGTGGAGAGGGGTAAGATATTGGGGCTGGAGTGGGGGCTGACAGGGATCGGGGCGAGGGGGGGGGTGGAGAGGGGTAAGATATTGGGGCTGGAGTGGGGGCTGACAGGGATCGGGGCGAGGGGGGGGGTGGAGAGGGGTAAGATATTGGGGCTGGAGTGGGGGCTGACAGGGATCGGGGCCGGGGGAGGTGAGGCGGGATCGCGGGAAGAGAGATCAGGGCTGGGGAGAGAGTTCGGGGGTGGGGGTGAGATCGTTGAGATTGGGGGGGTGAGAGATTGGATCTGCGGGGGGGGGGGGGGGGGCGGGATGTGAGTGTGGGGGGTGGAGCGGAGGGGGAGTGAGGCATCGGGGCTGGGGGATGTCTGTGACTAACAGGGGAAAGGCTGAACGTTTCACTGAGAGACCTGGGGT
Source organism: Pristiophorus japonicus (assembly GCF_044704955.1). NCBI lineage: Eukaryota > Metazoa > Chordata > Chondrichthyes > Pristiophoridae > Pristiophorus > Pristiophorus japonicus. The sequence continues at coordinate 228,520 of NW_027254571.1, read as the reverse complement.
GTGGAGGGGGGGTGAGGGTGGAGAGGTGCGGGGGGCGATGGGAGGGCCACAGGGGCTCTCACACCTCCCGGCCCATGAGCTGTGCTGGGAAAGGCATGTCCCTTGTGCCCACTGCCCTGCCGGCCGGGGTTATATTTAAATGCAGCTCCCCATTGCCCCGATCTAACTGTGTGAATGAAGCATCCCGTCTGGTGAGAGCGGGACACCTGAAAACCCCTTGGAAATAGCGGCTGACACGTACGCATCGAGTGGGGGGGGGTCCCGTTTTGCATTTTTTAGGGTTTAAGCACTCCCTCCCCCGTAACCCCCTCCCACCCATTAATATCAGACTCACAACTCCACAATCCAATGGCTGACATCAGTGGGGTCCTCACTTACTGTCACGTGCTCATAGTCCTGTCCCAGTTCTGGCGACCCCGCTACAACCTCTCGTTGTGCGATCCACTGCTCCAGTTCGTCAACCTCCCGGTTGAGCTGGAAGAGCCAGTAATGTTGCTCGAGCTTGCCTTTCCGCTCCTCGGCGAGGTCCTTCAGGCTCACGTACAAACGGTCCATCTGAGATTGTTGCTTGCTGATCTGCTCACTGCGCCAGAAACATACGATTAGCCCCACAGCCACTCAGGGACACGTCAATGTGCAGCTCCAGGCCCTGCACGGCAATCAGTAACCGCTTAACCAGTTCCTCATCGGGTGGCATTGAGTCTCGGGACGCGGATTATACCCAACACCAGCAGCACCCACCACAGGGCATTCCTGCACAGAGGGAGGCCATTCAGCCCATCAGACTGTGCCGCCCATTGGCTCTCTCTAGGCTCAGTGTCTCTCTCTATACGCTGTGTTTCTCTATAGGCACAGTGTCTATGTCTATGGGCTCCGCGTCTCTCTATATAGGCTGAGTGACTATAGGCTCAGTGTCTCTCTATAGGCTCCGTGTCTCTCTCTATAGGCTCAGTGTCTCTCTCTATAGGCTCCGTGTCTCTCTCTATAGGCTCAGTGTCTCTCTCTATAGGCTCAGTGACACTCTATAGGTTGTGTCTCTCAAGACGCTCAGTGTCACTCTATCGGTTCAGTGTCTCTTTCGATAGGTTCAGTGTCTCTCTCTCTCTATAGGCTCAGTGTCTCTCTATAGGCTCAGTGTCTCTCTATAGGCTCAGTGTCTCTCTATAGGCTCAGTGTCACTCTATAGGTTCAGTGTCTCTTTTGATAGGTTCAGTGTCCCTCTCTCTCTATAAGCTCAGTGTCTCTCTCTATAGGCGCAGTGTCTCTCTATAGGCTCCGTGTCTCGCTATACGCTCCACGTCTCTCTCTATAGGCTCTGTGTCTCTCTAAGGGCTCAGCATCTCTCTATAGGTTCAGTGTCTCTCAATAGGCTCAGTGGCTCCCTTTATAGGCAAACATTTAAAGAACACATGGATGAACTTCAACAATTGTACATCCTTGCCTGGAGTAAAAATAAAACGGGGAAGGTGGCTCAACAAGGGAAATTAAGGAAAGTGTTGAAACCAAGGAAGAGGCATATAAATTGGTCAGAAAAAGCAGCAAACCTGAGACAGGAGAATTTTGTAATACAGCAGAGGAGGACAAAGTGTTTAATTGGGAGGGGGAAAATAGAGTATGAGAGGAAGCTTGCTGGGAACATAAAAACTGAATGCAAACGCTTCTATAGACATGTGAAGAGAAAAAGATTAGTGAAAACAAACATAGGTCCCTTGCAGTCAGATTCAGGTGAATTTATAATGGGGAACAAAGAAATGGCAGACCAGTTAAACAAAAACTTTGGTTCTGTCTTCACGAAGGAAGACACAGATAACCTTCTGAAAATACTGGGGGACCGAGTGTCTAGTGAGGAGGAGTAACTGAAGGAAATCCTTATTAGGCGGGAAATTGTGTTCGAGAAATTGATGGGATTGAAGGTCGATAAATCCCCGGGGCCTGATAGTCTGCATCTCCGACTACTTAAGGAAGTAGCCCGAGAAATAGTGGATGCATTGGTGATCATTTTCCAACAGTCTATCGACTCTGGATCAGTTCCTATGGACTGGAGGGTAGCTAATGTAACACCACTTTTTAAGAAAGGAGGGAGAGAGAAAATGGGTAATTATAGACCGGTTAGCCTGACATCAGTAGTGGGGAAAATGTTGGAATCAATTATTAAAGATGTAATAGCAGCGCATTTGGAAAGCAGTGACAGGATCGGTCCAAGTCAGCATGGATTTATGAAAGGGAAATCCTGCTTGACAAATCTTCTAGAATTTTTTGAGGATGTAACTGGTAGAGTGGACAAGGGAGAACCAGTGGATGTGGTATATTTGGACTTTCAAAAGGCTTTTGACATGGTCCCAAACAAGAGACTGGAGTGCAAAATTAAAGCACATGGTATTGGGGGTGATGTATTGACGTGGATAGAGAACTGGTTGGCAGACAGGAAGCAGAGAGTCGGGATAAGCGGGTCCTTTTCAGAATGGCAGGCAGTGACTAGTGGAGTGCCGCAGGGCTCAGTGCTGGGACCCCAGCTCTTTACAATATACATTAACGATTTAGATGAAGGAATTGAGTGTAATATCTCCAAGTTTGCAGATGACACTAAGCTGGGTGGTGGTGTGAGCTGTGAGGAGGATGCTGAGAGGCTGCAGGGTGACTTGGATAGGTTAGGTGAGTGGGCAAACGCATGGCAGATGCAGTATAATGTGAATAAATGTGAGGTTATCCACTTTGGGGGGAAAAACACGAAGGCAGAATATTATCTGAATGGCGACTGATTAGTAAAAGGGGAGGTGCAACGAGACCTGAGTGTCATGGTACATCAGTCATTGAAATTTGGCATGCAGGTACAGCAGGCAGTGAAGAAGGCAAATGGCATGTTGGCCTTCATAGCGAGGGGATTTGAGTATAGGAGCAGGGAGGTCTTACTGCAAATGTACAGGGCCATTAGTGAGGACTCACCTGGAGTATTATGTTCAGTTTTGGTCTCCTAATCTGGGGAAGGACGTTCTTGCTATTGAGAGAGTGCAGCGTAGGTTCACCAGACTGATTCCCGGGATGGCAGGACTGACATATGAGGAGAGATTGGATCGACTGGGCCTGTATTCACTGGAGTTTAGAAGAATGAGAGGGGATCTCATAGAAACATATAAAATTCTGACGGGATTGGACAGGTTAGATGCAGGAAGAATGTTCCCGATGTTGGGGAAGTCCAGAACCAGGGGACACAGTCTTAGGATAAGGGGTAGGCCATTTAGGACTGAGATGAGGAGAAACTTCTTCACTCAGAGTTGTTAACCTGTGGAATTACCTGCCGCAGAGAGTTGTTGATGCCAGTTCATTGGATATATTCAAGAGGGAGTTAGATATGGCCCTTACGGCTAAAGGGATCAAGGGGTATGGAGAGAAAGCAGGAAAGGGGTACTGAGGTGAATGATCAGCCATGATCTTATTGAATGGTGGTGCAGGCTCGAAGGGCCGAATGGCCTACTCCTGCACCTATTTTCTATGTTTCTACGTGTCTCTCGCGATAGGCTGTGTCCCACTATAGGCTCAGTGTCCCTCTATAGGCGCAATGTGTCTCTATAAGCTGTGTCTCTATAGGCTACGTGTCTCTCGAAAGGCTCCATGTCTCTCTATAGGCTCCGTGTCTCTCTATAGCATCGTCGGAGGCGGAGCGGGATGTTGGTGAGGCGTCGGAGAGGCGGAGCGGGAGGTCGAGGAGGGGTCGGAGAGGCGGAGCGGGAGATCGAGGAGGGGTCGGAGAGGTGGAGCGGGAGATCGAGGAGGGGTCGGAGAGGCGGAGCGGGAGATCGAGGAGGGGTCGGAGAGACGGAGCGGGAGATCGAGGAGGCGGAGCGGGAGATCGAGGAGGGGTCGGAGAGGTGGAGCGGGAGATCGAGGAGGGGGAGCGGGAGACCGAGGAGGCGGAGCGGGAGGTCGAGGAGGGGTCGGAGAGGTGGAGCGGGAGATCGAGGAGGCGGAGCGGGAGATCGAGGAGGGGTCGGAGAGACGGAGCGGGAGATCGAGGAGGGGTCGGAGAGGTGGAGCGGGAGGTCGAGGAGGGGTCGGAGAGACGGAGCGGGAGGTCGAGGAGGGGTCGGAGAGACGGAGCGGGAGATCGAGGAGGCGGAGCGGGAGATCGAGGAGGGGTCGGAGAGACGGAGCGGGAGATCGAGGAGGCGGAGCGGGAGATCGAGGAGGGGTCGGAGAGACGGAGCGGGAAATCGAGGAGGCGGAACGGGAGATCGAGAAGGGGTCGGAGAGGCGGAGCGGGAGATCGAGGAGGGGTCGGAGAGGCGGAGCGGGAGATCGAGGAGGGGTCGGCGAGGCGGAGCGGGAGATCGAGGAGGCGGGGCCGGTACAGCTACAGGGAGAAGGCAAAAAAGAAGTAGAAAGAAATCGAAAGGTGACGTCACAGCCAAGGGGGTAAGTGATTGGCTGGTGATTGGTGAGTAGTTTTTCTTTTTCTTTTCTTTATCAGTAAGTAACCTTGCTGTTGCCAAATTAAGTTAATGTAAGGGTTAAGTCATGGCAGGAGAGCTCGGACACATGTTATGCTCCTCCTGTACGATGTGGGAAGTCAGGGACACTTCCGGTGTCCCTGACGACTATGTGTGCGGGAAGTGTATCCGCCTGCAGCTCCTGACAGACCGCATTGCGGCACTGGAGCTACGGGTGGATTCACTCTGGAGCATCCACGATGCTGAGAATGATGTGAATAGCACGTTTAGCGAGTTGGTCTCACTGCAGGTAAAGGGTACCCAGCCAGATAGGGAGTGGAAGACCAACAGGAAGAGCAGTGGAAGGAAGGTAGTGCAGGGGTCCCCTGCGGTCATCCACCTGCAAAACAGATACACCGCTTTGGGTACTGTTGAGGGGGATGACTCATCAGGGGAGGGCAGCAGCAGCCAAGTTCATGGCACTGTGGGTGGCTCTGCTGCACAGGAGGACAGGAAAAAGAGTGGGAGAGCGATAGTGGTAGGGGATTCTATTGTAAGGGGAATAGATAGGCGTTTCTGCGGCTGCAACCGAGACTCCAGGATGGTATGTTGCCTCCCTGGTGCAAGGGTTAAGGATGTCTCAGAGCGGGTGCAGGGCATTCTGAAAAGGGAGGGTGAACAGCCAGTTGTCGTGGTGCACATAGGTACCAATGATATAGGTAAAAATTGGGATGAGGTCCTACGAGATGAATTTAGGGAGCTAGGAGCTAAATTAAAAAGTAGGACCTCAAAAGTAGTAATCTCAGGATTGCTACCAGTGCCACGTGCTAGTCAGAGTAGGAATCGCAGGATAGCGCAGATGAATACGTTGCTTGAGGAGTGGTGCAAAAGGGAGGGATTCAAATTCCTGGGACATTGGAACCGGTTCTGGGGGAAGAGGGACCAATACAAACCGGACAGTCTGCACCTGGGCAGGACCGGAACCAATGTCTTAGGGGGAGTGTTTGCAAGTGCTGTTGGGGAGGAGTTAAACTAACATGGCAGGGGGATGGGAACCTATGCAAGGAGACAGAGGGAAATAAAATGGAGGCAGAAGCAAAAGACAGAAACGAGAATAGTAAAAGTGGAGGGCAGAGAAACCTAAGGCAAAAAGCAAAAGGGCCACATTACAGCAAAATTCTAAAGGGGCAAAGTGTGTTAAAAAGACAAGCCTGAAGTCTCTGTACCTCAATGCGAGGAGTATTCGGAATAAGGTGGATGAATTAACTGCACAGATAGCAGTTAACGGATACGATGTAACTGGTATCACGGGGACATGGCTCCAGGGTGACCAAGGCTGGGAACTCAACATCCAGGGGTATTCAACAATTAGGAAGGATAGACAGAAAGGAAAAGGAGGTGGGGTGGCGTTGCTGGTTAAAGATGAAATTAATGCAATAGTAAGGAGGGACATTAGCCTGGATGATGTGGAATCGGTATGGGTGGAGCTATGGAATACCAAAGGACAGAAAACGCTAGTGGGAGTTGTGTACAGACCACCAAATAGTAGTAATGAGGTTGGGGACAGCATCAAACAGGAAATAAGGGATGTGTGCAATAAAGGTACAGCAGTTATCATGGGCGACTTTAATCTACATATTGATTGGGCTAACCAAACTGGTAGCAATGCGGTGGAGGAGGATTTCCTGGAGTGTATTAGGGATGGTTTTCTTGACCAATATGTCGAGGAACCAACTAGAGAGCTGGCCATCCTAGACTGGGTGATGTGTAATGAGAGAGGATTAATTAGCAATCTTGTTGTGCGAGGCCCCTTGGGGAAGAGTGACCATAATATGGTAGAATTCTTTATTAAGATGGAGAGTGACACAGTTAATTCGGAAATTAGGGTCCTGAACTTAAGGAAAGGTAACTTCGATGGTATGAGGCATGAATTGGCTAGAATAGACTGGCAAATGATACTTAAAGGGTTGATGGTGGATTAGCAATGACAGACATTTAAAGATCACATGGATGAACTTCAGCAATTGTACATCTCTGCCTGGAATAAAAATAAAACGGGGAAGGTGGCTCAACCGTGGCTAACAAGAGAAATTAAGGAGAGTGTTAAAACCAAGGAAGAGGCATATAAATTGGCTAGAAAAAGTAACAAACCTGAGGACTGGGAGAAATTTAGACTTCAACAGAAGAGGACAAAGGGTTTAATTAAGAAGGGGAAATAGAGTATGAGAGGAAGCTTGCAGGGAACATAAAAACTGACTGCAAAAGCTTCTATAAATATGTGAAGAGAAAAAGATTAGTGAAGACAAATGTAGGTCCCTTGCAGTCAGATTCAGGTGAATTTATAATGGGGAACAAAGAAATGGCAGACCAATTGAACAAATACTTTGGTTCTGTCTTCACGAAGGAAGACACAAATAACCTTCCGAATGTACTCGGGGACAGTGAGTTTAGTGAGAAGGAGGAACTGAGGGATATCCTTATTAGGCGGGAAATTGTGTTGGGGAAATTGATGGGATCGACGGCTGATAAATCCCCGGGGCCTGATAGTCTGCATCCCAGAGTACTTAATAAGTGGCCCTAGAAATAGTAGATGCATTGGTGATCATTTTCCAACGGCCTATTGACACTGGATCAGTTCCCATGGACTGGAGGGTAGCTAATGTAACACCACTTGTTATAAAAGGAGGGAGAGAGAAAACGGGTAATTATAGACCGGTTAGCCTGACATCAGTAGTGGGGAAAATGTTGGAATCAATCATTAAAGATGAACTAGCAGTGCATTTGGAAATCAGTGACAGGATCGGTCCAAGTCAGCATGGATTTATGAAAGGGAAATCATGCTTGATGAATCTTCTGGAATTTTTTGAGGATGTAACTAGCAGAGTGGACAAGGGAGAACCAGTGGATGTGGTGTATTTGGACTTTCAAAAGGCTTTTGACAAGGTCCCGCACAAGAGATTGGTGTGCAAAATTAAAGCACATGGTATTGGGGGTAATGTACTGACGTGGATAGAGAACTGGTTGGCAGAAAGGAAGCAGAGAGTCGAGATAAATGGATCGTTTTCAGAATGGCAGGCAGTGACTAGTGGAGTGCCGCAGGGCTCAGTGCTGGGACTCCAGCTCTTTACAATATACATTAACGATTTAGATGAAGGAATTGAATGTAATATCTCCAAGTTTGCAGATGACACTAAACTGGGTGGCAGTGTGAGCTGTGAGGAGGATGCTAAGAGGCTGCGGGGTGAGTTGGACAGGTTAGGTGAGTGGGCAAATGCATGGCAGATGCGGTATAATGTGGATAAATGTGAGGTTATCCATTTTGGGGGCAAAAACACGAAGGCAGAATATTATCTAAATGGTGGCAGATTAGGAAAAGGGGAGGTACAACGAGACCTGGGTGTCATGGTTCATCAGTCACTGAAAGTTGGCATGCAGGTACAGCAGGCGGTGAAGGCGGCAAATGGTATGTTGGGCTTCATAGCTAGGGTATTTGAGTATAGGAGCAGGGAGGTCTTACTGCAGTTGTACAGGGCCTTAGTGAGGCCTCACCTGGAATATTGTGTTCAGTTTTGGTCTACTAATCTGAGGAAGGACATTATTGCTATTGAGGGAGTGCAGCAAAGGTTCACCAGACTAATTCCAGGGATGGCTGGATTGTCATATGAGGAGAGACTGGATCAACTGAGCCTTTATTCACTGGAGTTTAGAAGGATGAGAGGGTTATCTCGTAGAAACGTATAAGATTCTGACGGGAAGGGATGGGTTAGATGCGGGAAGAACGTTCCCGATGTTGGGGAGGTCCAGAACCAGGAGACATAGTCTTAGGATAAGGGGTAGGCCATTTCGGATTGAGATGAGGAGAAACTTCTTCACTCAGAGTTGTTAACCTGTGGAATTCCCTGCCGCAGAGAGTTGTTGATGCCAGTTCATTGGATATATTCAAGAGGGAGCTCGATATGGCCCTTACGGCTAAAGGGATCAAGGGGTATGGAGAGAAAGCAGGAAAGGGGTACTGAGGTGAATGATCAGCCATAGAAACTATTTTCTATGTTTCTATAGGCTGTCTCTCTATAGGCTCAGTGACTTTCTCTATACGCTGTGTCTCTCTCTATAGGCTCAGTGTCCCTCTCTATAGGCGCAGTGTTATTCTATAGCCTCTATGTCTCTAAAGGCTCTGCATCTCTCTCTTTTGGCTCTGTGTCTCTCTATAGGCTGTGTCTCCCTCTATAGGCTCCGTGTATCTCTATCGGTTCAGTATCTCTCCATAGGTTCCGTGTCTCTCTCTTTATGCTCAGTGTCTCTCTATACTCTCCGCGTCTCTCTCTATAGGCTCCATGTCCCTCTTTTGGCTCAGTGTTTCTCTATAGACTCAGTGTCTCTCTATCGCTTCCGTGTGTATCTCTATAGGCTCAGTGTCTCTATAGGCTGTGTCAATCTCTATCGGCTCAGTGTCTCTCTATAGGCTGTGTCTATAGGTTCAGTGTCTCTCCATAGGTTCAGTGACTACAGGGTCAGTGTCTCGCTCTATAGGCTCAGTGATTCTCTATCGGCTCAGTGTCTCTCTATAGGCTCAGTGTCTCTCTCTATAGGTGCAGTGTTCCTCTCTATAGACTCAGTGTCTTGTTAAAGGCGCAATGTCTATGGGCTCAGTGTCCCTCTAAAGGCTCAGTGTCTCTCTCTATAGGCTCAGTGTCTCTATAGGCTGTGTCTCTCTATAGACGCAGTGTCTCTCAATAGGCGCAGTCTCTCTCTCTATAGGCGCAGTCTCTCTCTCTCTATAGGTGCAATGTCTCTCTATACTCTCCGCGTCTCTCTCTATAGGCTCAGTGACTCTCTATGGGCTCAGTGACTCTCTCTCTAAAGGCTCCATGTCTCTCTATAGGCTCAGTGTCTCTCTATGGGCTCAGTGTCTCTCTCTATAGGCTCAGTGTCTCTCTCTAGGCGCAGTGTTTCTCTATAGGCGCAGTGTCTCTCTATAGACTCAGTGCCTCTCTATAGCCTCAGGTCTCTACAGACTGTGTCTATAGGCTCAGTGACTACAGGGTCAGTGTCTCACTCTACAGGCTCAGTGACTATAGGCTCAATGTTCCTCTATATCGGCTCAGTGTTCCTCTATATAGGCTCAGTGTCTCTCTCTACAGGCTCAGTGTCTCTCTATAAGCTCAGTGTCTCTCTCTATAAGCTCAGTGTCTCTCTCTATACTCTCCGCGTCTCTCTCTATAGGCTCCATGTCTCTCTATGGGCTCAGTGTCTCTCTATACGCTCAGTGTCTCACTCTATAGGCTCAGTGTCTCTCTCTCTCTCTAGGCGCAGTGTCTCTCTATCGGTTCCGTGTGTCTCTCTATAGGCTCAGTGTCTCTCTATCGGTTCCGTGTGTCTCTCTATAAGCTCAGTGTCTCTCTCTATAAGCTCAGTGTCTCTCTCTATACTCTCCGCATCTCTCTCTATAGGCTCCATGTCTCTCTATGGGCTCAGTGTCTCTCTATACGCTCAGTGTCTCACTCTATAGGCTTAGTGTCTCTCTCTCTCTCTCTAGGCGCAGTGTCTCTCTATCGGTTCCGTGTGTCTCTCTATAGGCTCCATGTCTCTCTATGGGCTCAGTGTCTCTCTATACGCTCAGTGTCTCACTCTATAGGCTCAGTGTCTCTCTCTCTCTATAGGCTCAGTGTCTCTCTATCGGTTCCGTGTGTCTCTCTATAGGCTCAGTGTCTCTATAGAATGTGCCAATCTCTAGAGGCTCAATGTCTCTCTATGGACTCAGTGTCTCTATAGGCAGTGTCTATAGGATCAGTGACTACAGGGTCAGTGTCTCACTCTTTAGGCTCAGTGACTACAGGCTCAGTGTCTCTCTCTCTCTATTGGTTCAGTGTCTCCATAGGCTGTGTCTATAGGCTCAGTGTCTCTCTATAGGCTCGGTGACTACAGGGTCAATGTCTCACTCTATAGGGTCAGTGACTACAGGCTCAGTGCCTCTCTCTCTATAGGCTCAGTGTCTCTATAGGCTCAGTGTTCCTCCATAGAGACTCAGTGTTTCTCTCCATAGACTCAGAGCCTCTTGCTATAGGCTGGGTTCCGCTATAGGCTCAGTATTTTGTTATAGGCGCAATCTCTCTCTATAGGGTCAGTGTCTCTCTATAGGCTCAGTGTCTCTCTCTACAGGCTCCGTGCCTCTCTCTACAGTCTCAATTACTCTCTCTATAGGCTCAGTGACTTTCTCTATAGGCGGTGTCTCTCTCTCTCTATAGGCTCAGTGTCACTCTATAGGCTTAGTGTCTGTCGATAGACTCCGCATCTCTCTCTATAGGCGCAGTGTCATTCTATAGCCTCTGTGTCTCTATAGGTACAGTTAGGCGCTGTGTCTCTCTATAAGCTCTGTGTCTCTCTCTATAGGCTCACTGTCTCTATAGGCTGCGTCTCTCTCTAAGAGCTCAGTGTGTGTCTCGAGAGGCTCAGTGTCTCTCTATAGGCTCAGTGTCTTTCTCTATGGGCTCAGTGTCTCGTTATAGACTCAGTGTCTCTCTCTTTAGGCCCAGTGTCTCTCTATAGACTCAGTGTCTCTCTATAGGCTCTTTTTCTATGGGCTCCGTGTCTCGTTATAGGCTCCGCGTCTCCCTCTATAGGCTCAGTGTCTCTCTCTATAGGCTCCATGTCTGTCTCTATAGGCTCAATGTCTCAATAGGCTCAGTGTCTCTCTATACGCTCAATGTCTCTCTATAAGCTCCGTGTTGCTCTATAGGCTCAGTGCCTCTCCATAGGCTCTGTCTCTATAGGCCCCATGTCTCTCTATAGGCTCCCTGTCTGTCTATAGGCTCCTTATCTCTCTCTATAGGCTCCGTGTCTCTCTATAGGTTCAGTATCTCTCTCTTTCGGCGCAGTGTCTCTCTCTATAGGCGCAGTGTCTCTCTATACTCTCCGCGTCTCTCTCTATAGGCTCCCAGTCTGGCTATTGGCTCAGTGTCTCTCTATAGGCTCAGTGTCTCTCTATACTCTCCGTGTCTCTCTCTATACTCTCCGTGTCTCTCTCTATAGGTTCCTTGTCTCTCTATAGGCTCAGTGTCTCTCTATGGGCTCAGTGTTTCTCTATAGGCGCAGTGTCTCTATAGACTGTGCCTATAGGCTCAGTGACTACAGGGTCAGTGTCTCACTCTATAGGCTCAGTGACTATAGGCTCAGTGTTCCTCTATATAAGCTCAGTGTCTCTATAGGCTCAGTGTTCCTCTATAGAGGCTCAGTGTTCCTCTCCATAGACTCAGAGTCTCTCGCTATAGGCTGGATTCCGCTATAGGCTCAGTGTCTCGTTATAGGCGCAATCTCTCTCTACAGGCTCAGTGTCTCTCTATAGGTTCAGTATCTCTCTCTTTCGGCGCAGTGTCTCTCTCTATAGACGCAGTGTCTCTCTATACTCTCCGCGTATCTCTATAGGCTCCCAGTCTGGCTATAGGCTCAGTGTCTCTCTATAGGCTCAGTGTCTCTCTATACTCTCCATGTCTCTCTATAGGCTCAATGACTCTCTATAGGCTCAGTGTCTCTCTATAGGCTCAGTGTCTCTCTATAGGCTCAGTGACTCTCTATGGGCTCAGTCTCTCTCTCTCTAAAGGCTCCATGTCTCTCTATAGGCTCAGTGTCTCTCTATGGGCTCAGTGTCTCTCTCTATAGGCTCAGTGTCTCTATACTCTCCGCGTCTCTCTCGAAAGGCTCCATGTCTCTCTCTAGGCGCAGTGTTTCTCTATAGGCGCAGTGTCTCTATAGACAGTGCCTATAGGCTCAGTGACTACAGGGTCAGTGTCTCACTCTATAGGCTAAGTGACTATAGGCTCAGTGTTCCTTGACATAGGCTCAGTGTCTCTATAGGCTCAGTGTTCCTCTATAGAGGCTCAGTGTTCCTCTCCATAGACTCAGAGTCTCTCGCTATAGGCTGGGTTCCGCTATAGGCTCAGTGTCTCGTTATAGGTGCAATCTCTCTCTATAGGCTCAGTGTCTCTCTATAGGCTCAGTGTCTCGCTCTACAGGCTCCATGCCTCTCTCTACAGTCTCAGTTACTCTCTCTATAGGCTCAGTGACTTTCTCTATAGGCTCAGTGACTTTCTCTATAGGCGGTGTCTCTCTCTCTATAGGCTCAGTGTCTCTCTATAGGCTTAGTGTCTGTCGATAGACTCCGCATCTCTCTCTATAGGCGCAGTGTCATTCTATAGCCTCTGTGTCTCTATAGGCACAGTGTCTCTCTATAGGCGCTGTGTCTCTCTATAAGCTCTGTGTCTCTCTCTATAGGCTCACTGTCTCTATAGGCTGCGTCTCTCTCTAAGAGCTCAGTGTGTGTCTCGAGAGGCTCAGTGTCTCTCTATAGGCTCAGTGTCTTTCTCTATGGGCTCCGTGTCTCGTTATAGGCTCCGCGTCTCCCTCTATAGGCTCAGTGTCTCTCTATAGGCTCAGTGTCTCTCTCTATAGGCTCCATGTCTGTCTCTATAGGCTCAATGTCTCAATAGGCTCAGTGTCTCTCTATAGGCTCCCTGTCTGTCTATAGGCTCTGCATCTCTCTCTATAGGCTCAGCGTCTCTCTATAGGTTCAGTATCTCTCTCTTTAGGCGCAGTGTCTCTCTCTATAGGCGCAGTGTCTCTCTATACTCTCCGCGTCTCTCTCTATAGGCTCCCAGCCTGGCTATAGGCTCGGTGTCTCTCTATAGGCTTAGTGACTCTCTATGGGCTCAGTCTCTCTCTCTCGAAAGGCTCCATTTCTTTCTATAGACTCAGTGTCTCTCTATGGGCTCAGTGTCTCTCTATGGGCTCAGTGTCTCTCTATATAAGCTCAGTGTCTCTATACTCTCCACGTCTCTCTCTTTCGGCTCCATGTCTCTCTCTAGGCGCAGTGTTTCTTTATAGGCTCAGTGACTCTCTATGGGCTCAGTCTCTCTCTCTCTCGAAAGGCTCCATTTCTCTCTATAGGCTCAGTGTCTCTCTATGGGCTCAGTGTCTCTCTCTATAGGCTCAGTGTCTCTCTATGGACTCAGTGTCTCTATTGACTGTGTCTATAGGCTCAGTGACTATAGGCTCAGTGTTCCTCTATATCGGCTCAGTGTCTCTCTATGGGCTCAGTGTCTCTCTCTATAAGCTCAGTGTCTCTCTCTATAAGCTCAGTGTCTCTCTATACTCTACGCATCTCTCTCTATAGGCTCCATGTCTCTCTATGGGCTCAGTGTCTCTCTATACGCTCAGTGTCTCACTCTATCGACTCAGTGTCTCTCTCTCTCTCTAGGCGCAGTGTCTCTATCGGTTCCGTTTGTCTCTCTATAGGCTCAGTGTCTCTATAGACTGTGTCAATCTCTTGAGGCTCAGTGTCTCTATAGGCAGTGTCTATAGGATCAGTGACTACAGGGTCAGTGTCTCACTCTATAGGCTCAGTGTCTCTCTCTCTCTCTCTCTCTCTCTAGGCGCAGTGTCTCTCTATCGGTTCCATGTGTCTCTCTACAGGCTCAGTGTCTCTCTCTATCGGTCCCATGTGTCTCTCTATAAGCTCAGTGTCTCTATAGACTGTGTCAATCTCTAGAGGCTCAGTGTCTCTCTATGGACTCTGTGTCTCTATAGGCAGTGTCTATAGGATCAGTGACTACAGGGTCAGTGTCTCACTCTATAGGCTCAGTGACTACAGGCTCAGTGTCTCTCTCTCTCTATAGGTTCAGTGTCTCCATAGGCTGTGTCTATAGGCTCAGTGTCTCTCTATAGCATCGGTGACTACAGCGTCAATGTCTCACTCTATAGGGTCAGTGACTACAGGCTCAGTGTCTCTCTCTATATAGGCTCAGTGTCTCTATAGGCTCAGTGTTCCTCTATAGAGGCTCAGTGTTCCTCTCCATAGACTCAGAGTCTCTCGCTATAGGCTGGGTTCCGCTATAGGCTCAGTGTCTCGTTATATGCGCAATCTCTCTCTATAGGCTCAGTGCCTCTCTCTACAGGCTCAGTTACTCTCTCTATAGGCTCAGTGTCTGTCTATAGGCTCAGTGTCTGTCGATAGACTCCGCATCTCTCTCTATAGGCGCAGTGTCTCTATCGGCTGTGGCAATCTCTTTCGGCTCCGTGTCTCTCTATAGGCACTGCGTCTCTCTATAGGATCAGTGTCTCTCTATAAACTCCGTGTCTCTCTCTGTAGTCTCAGTGTCTCTCTATAGGTTCCGTGCCTCTCTCTATACGCTCAGTGATTCTCTCCATAGGCTCAGTGTCTGTCTCTCCAGGCTCAGTGTCTCTCTCTCTATAGACTCAGTGTCTCTCTATAGGCTCAGTGTCTCTCTACAGGCTCCTTCTCTATAGGCTCCGTGTCTCTCTATAGGCACTGCGTCTCTCTATAGGCTCAGTGTCTCTCTGTAGGTTCAGTGTCGCTCTCTATAGGTGCAGTGAATCTCTCTATACTCTCTGCGTCTCTCTCTATGGGCTCAGTGTCTCTCTCGATGGGCTCAGTGTCTCTCTCGATGGGCTCAGTGTCTCTCTCGATGGGCTCAGTGTCTCTCTCGATGGGCTCAGTGTCTCTCTCGATGGGCTCAGTGTCTCTCTCGATGGGCTCAGTGTCTCTCTCGATGGGCTCAGTGTCTCTCTCGATGGGCTCAGTGTCTCTCTCGATGGGCTCAGTGTCTCTCTCGATGGGCTCAGTGTCTCTCTCGATGGGCTCAGTGTCTCTCTCTATGGGCTCAGTGTCTCTCTCTATGGGCTCAGTGTCTCTCTCTATGGGCTCAGTGTCTCTCTATGGGCTCAGTGTCTCTCTATGGGCTCAGTGTCTCTCTATGGGCTCAGTGTCTCTCTATGGGCTCAGTGTCTCTCTATGGGCTCAGTGTCTCTCTATGGGCTCAGTGTCTCTCTATGGGCTCAGTGTCTCTCTATGGGCTCAGTGTCTCTCTATGGGCTCAGTGTCTCTCTATGGGCTCAGTGTCTCTCTATGGGCTCAGTGTCTCTCTATGGGCTCAGTGTCTCTCTATGGGCTCAGTGTCTCTCTATGGGCTCAGTGTCTCTCTATGGGCTCAGTGTCTCTCTATGGGCTCAGTGTCTCTCTATGGGCTCAGTGTCTCTCTATGGGCTCAGTGTCTCTCTATGGGCTCAGTGTCTCTCTATGGGCTCAGTGTCTCTCTATGGGCTCAGTGCCTCTCTATGGGCTCAGTGCCTCTTTATGGGCTCAGTGTCTCTCTATAGGCTCAGTGTCACTCTCTATAGGCTCAGTGTCTCTCTCTATAGGCTCAGCGTCACTCTCTATGGGCTCAGTGTCTCTCTATGGGCTCAGTGTCTCTCCATACACGCTGTATCTCTCTCTATAGGCTCAGTGTGACTCGAAAGGCTAAGTGCCTCTCTCTATAGGCTCAGTGTCTCTCAATAGCTCTATCTCTACAGGCTCCGTGTCTCTCTCTATAGGCTTGGTGTCTCTCTATAAGCTCCATGTCTCTCTCTCTATAGGCTCAGTGTTTCTCTATAGGCGCAGTGTCTCTCTATAAGAACATAAGAATTAGGAACAGGAGTAGGCCATCTAGCCCCTCGAGCCTGCTCCGCCATTCAACAAGATCATGGCTGATCTGGCCGTGGACTCAGCTCCACTTACCCGCCCTCTCCCCGAAACCCTTAATTCCCTTATTGGATAAAAATCTATCTATCTGTGACTTGAATACATTCAATGAGCTAGCCTCAACTGCTTCCTTAGGCAGAGAATTCCACAGATTCACAACCCTCTGGGAGAAGAAATTCCTTCTCAACTCGGTTTTAAATTGGCTCCCCCGTATTTTGAGGCTGTGCCCCCTAGTTCTAGTCTTCCCGACCAGTGGAAACAACCTCTCTGCCTCTATCTTGTCTATCCCTTTCATTATTTTAAATGTTTCTATAAGATCACCCCTCATCCTTCTGAACTCCAACGAGTAAAGACCCAGTCTACTCAATCTATCATCATAAGGTAACCCCCTCATCTCCGGAATCAGCCTAGTGAATCGTCTCTGAACCCCCTCCAAAGCTAATATATCCTTCCTTAGGTAAGGCGACCAAAACTGCACGCAGTACTCCAGGTGCGGCCTCACCAATACCCTATACAGTTGCAGCAGGACCTCCCTGCTTTTGTACTCCATCCCTCTCGCAATGAAGGCCAACATTCCACTCGCCTTCCTGATTACCTGCTGTACCTGCAAACTAACTTTTTGGGATTCATGCACAAGGACCCCCAGGTCCCTCTGCACCGCAGCATGTTGTAATTTCTCCCCATTCAAATAGTATTCCCTTTTACTGTTTTTTTCCCAAGGTGGATGACCTCACATTTTCCGACATTGTATTCCATCTGCCAAACCTTAGCCCATTCGCTTAACCTATCTAAATCTCTTTGCAGCCTCTCTCTGTCCTCTACACAACCCGCTTTCCCACTAATCTTTGTGTCATCTGCAAATTTTGTTACACTACTTTCTGTCGCCTCTTCCAGGTCATCTATGTATATTGTAAACAGTTGTGGTCCCAGCACCGATCCCTGTGGCACACCACTAACCACCGATTTCCAACCCGAAAAGGACCCATTTATCCCGATTCTCTACTTTTTGTTAACCAGCCAATTCTCTATCCATGCTAATACATTTCCTCTGACTCCGCGTACCTTTATCTTCTGCAGTAACCTTTTGTGTGGCACCTTATCGAATGCCTTTTGGAAATCTAAATACACCACATCCATCGGTACACCTCTATCCACCATGCTCGTTATATCCTCAAAGAATTCCAGTAAATTAGTTAAACATGATGTCCCCTTCATGAATCCATGTTGCGTCTGCTTGATTGCACTATTCCTATCTCGATGTCCCGCTATTTCTTCCTTAATGATAGTTTCAAGCATTTTCCCCACTACAGATGTTAAACTAACCGGCCTATAGTTACCTGCCTTTTGTCTGCCCCCTTTTTTAAACAGAGGCGTTACATTAGCTGCTTTCCAATCCGCTGGTACCTCCCCAGAGTCCAGAGAATTTTGGTAGATTATAACGAATGCATCTGCTATAACTTCCACCATCTCTTTTAATACCCTGGGATGCATTTCATCAGGACCAGGGGACTTGTCTACCTTCAGTCCCATTAGCCTGTCCAGCACTACCCCCCTAGTGATAGTGATTGTCTCAAGGTCCTCCCTTCCCACATTCCCGTAACCAGCAATTTCTGGCATGTTTTCTGTGTCTTCCACTGTGAAGACCGAAGCAAAATAATTGTTTAAGGTCTCAGCCATTTCCACATTTCCCATTATTAAATCCCCCTTCCCATCTTCTAAGGGACCAACATTTACTTCAGTCACTCTTTTCCGTTTTATATATCTGTAAAAGCTTTTACTTATCCGTTTTTATGTTTTGCGCAAGTTTACCTTCGTAATCTATCTTTCCTTTCTTTATTGCTTTCTTAGTCATTCTTTGCTGTCGTTTAAAATTTTCCCAATCTTCTATTTTCCCACTAACCTTGGCCACCTTATACGCATTGGTTTTTAATTTGATACTCTCCTTAATTTCCCTGGTTATCCATGGCTGGTTATCCCTTCTCTTACCGCCCTTCTTTTTCATTGGAATATATTTTTGTTGAGCACTATGAAAGAGCTCCTTAAAAGTCCTCCACTGTTCCTCAATTGTGCCACCGTTTAGTCTGTGTTTCCAATCTACTTTAGCCAACTCTGCCCTCATCCCACTGTAGTCCCCTTTGTTTAAGCATAGTACGCTCGTTTGAGACACTACTTCCTCACCCTCAATCTGTATTACAAATTCAACCATACTGTGATCACTCATTCCGAGAGGATCTTTTACTAGGAGATCGTTTATTATTCCTGTCTCATTACACAGGACCAGGTCTAAGATAGCTTGCTCCCTTGTAGGTTCTGTTACATACTGTTCTCAGAAACAATCCAGTTTGCATTCTATGAATTCCTCCTCCAGGCTACCCCGTGCAATTTGAGTTGACCAATCGATATGTAGGTTAAAATCCCCCATGATTACTGCCGTTCCTTTTTCACATGCCTCCATTATTCCCTTGATTATTGCCCGCCCCACCGTGAAGTTATTATTTGGGGGCCTATAAACTACGCCCACCAGTGACTTTTTCCCCTTACTATCTCTAATCTTCACCCAAAATGATTCAACATTTTGTTCATTTGAGCCAATATCGTCTCTCACAACTGCCCTGATATCATCTTTTATTAACAGAGCTACCCCACCTCCTTTCCCTTCTTGTCTATCTTTCCGAATCGTCAGATACCCCTGTACATTTAATTCCCAGTCTTGGCCACCCTGCAACCACGTTTCTGTAATTTTTTGTAATGATTTGTGCCGTCAACTCATTTACTTTATTTCGAATGCTGCGTGCGTTTCGGTAGAGTGTTTTAATACTAGTTTTTAATGCATGATTTTTAGTTTTGACCCCTCCTGCAGCCCCTTTACATTCAATGGCCCTTTTTGTTTTTTGCCTTGGGTTTCTCTGCCCTCCACTTTTACTCATCTCCTTTCTGTCTTTTGCTTTTGTCACCTTTTTGTTTCCCTCTGTCTCCCTGCATTGGTTCCCATTCCCCTGCCATATTAGTTTAACTCCTCCCCAACAGCACTAGCAAATACTCCCCCCAGGACATTGGTTCTGGTCCTGCCCAGGTGCAGACCGTCCGGTTTGTACTGGTCCCACCTCCCCCAGAACCGGTTCCAATGTCCCAGGAATTTGAATCCCTCCCTGCTGCACCACTGCTCAAGCCACGTATTCATCTGAGCTATCCTGCGATTCCTACTCAGACTAGCACGTGGCACTGGTAGCAATCCCGAGATTACTACTTTTGAGGTCCTACGCTTTAATTTAGCGCCTAGCTCCTTAAATTCATCTCATAGGACCTCATCCCTTTTTTTACCTATATCGTTGGTACCTATGTGCACCACGACAACTGGCTGTTCACACTGCCTTTTCAGAATGTCCTGCACCCGCTCCGAGACATCCTTGACTCTTGCACCAGGGAGGCAACATACCATCCTGGAGTCTCGGTTGCGGCCGCAGAAACGCCTATCTATTCCCCTTACAATCGAATCCCCTATCACTATCGCTCTCCCACTCGTTTTCCTGCCCTCCTGTGTAGCAGAGCCAGCCACAGTGCCATGAACTTGGCTGCTGCTGCCCTCCCCTGATGAGTCATCCCCCTCAACAGTCCTCAAAGCGGTGTATCTGTTTTGCAGGGGGATAACCGCAGGGGACCCCTGCACTACCTTCCTTGCACTGCTCTTCCTGCTGGTCTTCCTCTCCCTAGCTGGCTGTGGATCCTTCACCTGCGGTATGACCAACTAACTCAACGTGCTATTCACGTCATTCTCAGTATCGTGGATGCTCCAGAGTGAATCCACCCTCAGCTCCAAATCCGCGACCCGGTCCGTCAGAAGCTGGAGGTGGATACACTTCCCGCACACGTAGTCGTCAGGGACACCGGAATGGTACAGGAGGAGCATATCACGTGACCGAGCTCTCCTGCCATGACTTAACCCTTAGATAGGCAACAACAATGCTAAAGTTTACTCACTGTTATAGAAGAAAAAAAGAAAAACTCGTCACCAATCACCAGCCAATCACTTACCCCCTTGGCTGTGATGTCACCTTTCTGTTTCTTTCTACTTCTTTTTTGCCTTCTCCCTGTAGCTGCACAAGTCACGCCTTTTATAGGCCTCACCAACGGACTCCCGACGCTGCTCCCGACTGCCGCCGACGCTGGGCCCCGGACTCCCTGCTGTGCCTTTTATAGGCCTCTGCAATGGCCTCTATAAGCTCTTTGTCTCTCTCTATAGGCTCAGTGTCTTTCTATAGGTTCAGTGTCACTCTCTATAGGCGCAGTCTCTCTCTCTATAGGCGCAGTCTCTCTCTCTCTATAGGCGCAGTCTCTCTCTCTCTCTATAGGCGCAATGTCTCTCTATACTCTCAGCGTCTCTCTCTATAGGCGCCATGTCTGTCTATCGTCCAGTGTCTCTCTATGGGTTCAGTGTCTCTCCATATGTGCTGTGTCTCTCCATACATGCTGTTTATCTCTCTACAGGCTCAGTGTCTCTCTCTATACTCTCCGCGTTACTCTCTCTCGGCGCAGTGCCTCTCTATCGTTTCCGTGTGTCTCTCTACAGGCTCAGTGTCTCTACAGGCTGTGGCAATCTATAGGCTCAGTGTCTCTCTATAGGCTCCATGTCTCTCTATAGGCACTGCGTCTCTCTCTATAGTCTCCGTGTCTCTCTCTATACGCTCAGTTACTCTCTCTATAGGCTCAGTGCCTCTCTATAGGCGCAGTGTCATTCTATAGCCTGTGTCTCTATAGGCTCAGTTTCTATAGGCTGAGTGTGTGTGTCTCTCTCTATAGACGCAGTGTCTCTCTATAGGCTCAGTGTCTGTCGATAGGCTCTGCATCTCTCTCTCTATAGGCGCAGTGTCATTCTATAGCCTCTGTTTCTCTATAGGCTCAGTTTCTATAGGCTCAGTGTGTGTGTCTCTCTCTATAGACGCAGTGTCTCTCTATAGGCTCAGTGTCTCTCAATAGGCTTCTCTCTCTCTATACTCTCCGTGTCGCTCTCTATAGGCTCCATGTCACTCTACGGGCTTAGTGTCTCTCTATAGGCTCAGTGTCTCACTCTATACGCTCAGTGTCTCTCTCTATAGGCTCAGTGTCTCTCTATAGGCCCAGTGTCTCTCAACAGGCTGTGTCTCTCTCTGTACGCTCAGTGTCTCTCTCTATAGGCAAAGTGTCACTCTCTGTAGACTCAACTATAGGCTGTGTGTCTCTCTATAGGCTCAGTGTCTCTCTATAGGCTTAGTGCCTCTATAGGCTGTGCTTCTATAGTCTCAGTGCCTCACTCTATAGGCTCAGTGACTCTCTATCGGCTCAGTCTCTCTCTCTATAGGCTCCGTGTTGCTCTCTATAGGCTCAGTGTCTCTCTGTATGCTCCAAGTCTCTATCTATAGGCTCAGTGTCTCTCTATGGGCTCAGTGTCTCTCCATATGTGCTGTGTCTCTCTCAAAAGGCACATTGTCTCTCTCTCTCTAGGCGAAGTGTCTCTCTATAGGCGCAGTGTCTCTATAGGCTGTGGCAATCTCTATAGGCTCCGTGTATCTCTATAGGCACTGCGTCTCTCTCTCTCTATAGGATCAGTGTCTCTCTATAGACTCCGTGTCTCTCTATAGGCGCAGTGTCTCTCTCTATAGACGCAGTGTTTCTCTATAGGTGCAGTATCTCTCTATCAACTCCGAGTCTCTCTCTTTAGGCTCAGTTTCTCTCTATAGGCTCAGTGTCTCTCTACAGGCTCCTTCTCTATAGGCTCCGTGTCTCTCTATAGGCGCAGTGTCTCTCTCTATAGGCGCAGTGTCTCTCTATACTCTCTGCATCTCTCTCTATAGGCTCCATGTCTCTCTATAGGCTCAGTGTCTCTCTATGGGCTCAGTGTCTTTCTCTATAGGCTCCGTGTCTCTCTCTATAGGCTCAGTGTCTCTCTATCGGCTCCATGTGTCTCTCTGTAGGCTCAGTGTCTCTATAGGCTGTGTCAATCACTATAGGCTCAGTGTCTCTCTATGGGCTCAGAGTCTCTCTATAGACTCAGAGTCTCTCTATAGGCTCAGTATCTCTCTATAGGCCCAGTGCCAATGTCTATAGGCTCCCTGTCTCTCTCTGTAGGTGCGGTGTCTCTCTAAAGGCTCAGTGTCTCACTCTATAGGTTCAGTGTTTCTTGTAGGCCCAGTGTCACTCTCTATAGGCTCCGTGTCTCTCTATAGGCTGAGTGTCTCTCTCTATAGGCTCAGTGTCTCTCAATAGGCTCTTCCTCTATAGGCTCCGTATCTCTCTATAGGCTCTGCGTCTCGCTCTATAGGCTTGATGTCTCTCTATAAGCTCCATGTCTCTCTCTATGGCTCAGTGTTTCTCTATAGGCGCAGTGTCTCTCTATAAGCTCCATGTCTCTCTATAGGCTCAGTGACTTTTTATAGATTCAGTGACTCTCTCTATAGGCACAGTCTCTCTCTCTCTATAGGCGCAGTCTCTCTCTCTCTATAGGCGCAATGTCTCTCTATACTCTCCGCATCTCTCTCTATAGGCTCCATGTCTGTCTATCGTCCAGTGTCTCTCTATGGGCTCAGTGTCTCTCCATACGTGCTGTGTCTCTCCCATACGTGCTGTGTATCTCTCTACAGGCTCAGTGTCTCTCTCTATAGGCTCCATGTCTGTCTATCGTCCAGTGTCTCTCTATGGGCTCAGTGTCTCTCCATACGTGCTGTGTCTCTCCATACGGGCTCGGTGTCTCTCTCTATACTCTCCGCGTCACTCTCTCCAGGCACAGTGTCTCTCTCTAGGCGCAGTGTCTCTCTATCGTTTCCGTGTGTCTCTCTACAGGCTCAGTGTCTCTCTCTATACTCTCCGCGTCACTCTCTCTAGGCACAGTGTCTCTCTCTAGGCGCAGTGTCTCTCTATCGTTTCCGTGTGTCTCTCTACAGGCTCAGTGTCTCTACAGACTGTGGCAATCTCTATAGACTCAGCCTCTCTCTATAGGTTCCGTGCCTCTCTCTATACGCTCAGTTACTCTCTCTATAGGCTCAGTGACTCTCTCTATAGGCTCAGTCTCTTTCAATAGGCGCAGTGTCTCTCTGTAAGCTCCGTGTCTCTCTCTCTATAGGCTCAGTGACTCTATAGATTCAGTGTCTCTCTCTATAGGCTCAGTGACTCTCTATAGGCGCAGTCTCTCTCTCTCTATAGGCGCAATGGTTCTCTATACTCTCCGCGTCTCTCTCTATAGGCTCCATGTCTGTCTATCGTCTCAGTGTCTCTCTATGGGCTCAGTGTCTCTCCAAACGTGCTGTGTCTCTCCCATACGTGCTGTGTGTCTCTCGACAGGCTCAGTGTCTCTCTATATACTCCCCGCGTCACTCTCTCTAGGCGCAGTGTCTCTCTATCGTTTCCGTGTGTCTCTCGACAGGCTCAGTGTCTCTACAGGCTGTGGCAATCTCTATAGGCTCAGTGTCTCTCTATAGGCTCCGTGTCTCTCTATAGGCACTGCGTCTCTCTCTCTATAGGCTCTGTGTCTCTCTATAGGCTCAGTCTCTCTCTATAGGTTCCGTGCCTCTCTCTATATGCTCAGTTACTCTCTCTATGGGCTCAGTGTCTCTCTCTATAGGCTCAGTGTCTCTCTCTATAGGCTCAGTGTCTCTCTCTATCGGCTCAGTATCTCTCTATAGGCTCTGTGTCTCTCTCTATAGGCTCAGTGTCTCTCTCTATCGGCTCAGTGTCTCTCTATAGGCTCTGTGTCTCTCTCTATAGGCTCAGTGTCTCTCTCTATAGGCTCAGTGTCTCTCTCTATAGGCTCAGTGTCTCTCTCTATAGGCTCTGTGTCTCTCTCTATAGGCTCAGTGTCTCTCTATAGGCTCTGTGTCTCTCGCTATAGGCTCAGTGTCTCTCTCTATAGGCTCAGTGTCTCTCTATAGGCTCGGTGTCTCTCTCTATCGGCTCAGTGTCTCTCTCTATAGGCTCAGTGTCTCTCTCTATAGGCTCAGTGTGTCTCTCTCTCTATCGGCTCAGTGTCTCTCTCTATAGGCTCAGTGTCTCTCTCTATAGGCTCAGTGTGTCTCTCTCTATAGGCTCAGTGTGTCTCTTTCTCTATCGGCTTAGTGTCTCTCTCTATGGGCTCAGTGTCTCTCTCTATAGGCTCAGTGTCTCTCTCTATGGGCTCAGTGTGTCTCTCTCTATAGGCTCAGTGTCTCTCTATAGGCTCAGTGTCTCTCTCTATCGGCTCAGTGTCTCTCTCTATAGGCTCAGTGTCTCTCTCTATAGGCTCAGTGTCTCTCTATAGGCTCAGTGTCTCTCTCTATAGGCTCAGTGTGTCTCTCTCTCTATCGGCTCAGTGTCTCTCGCTATAGGCTCAGTGTCTCTCTCTATAGGCTCAGTGTCTCTCTCTATAGGCTCAGTGTCTCTCTCTATAGGCTCAGTGTGTCTCTCTCTCTATCGGCTCAGTGTCTCTCTCTATAGGCTCAGTGTCTCTCTCTATAGGCTCAGTGTCTCTCTCTATAGGCTCAGTGTGTCTCTCTCTCTATCGGCTCAGTGTTTCTCTCTATCGGCTCAGTGTCTCTCTCTATTGGCTCAGTGTCTCTCTCTATAGGCTCAGTGTCTCTCTCTATAGGCTCAGTGTGTCTCTCTCGAAAGGCTCAGTGTCTCTCTCTATAGGCTCAGTGTGTCTCTCTCTATAGGCTCAGTGTGTCTCTCTCTATAGGCTCAGTGTCTCTCTCTATCGGCTCAGTGTCTCTCTCTATAGGCTCAGTGTCTCTCTCTATAGGCTCAGTGTCTCTCTCTATAGGCTCAGTGTCTCTCTCTATCGGCTCAGTGTCTCTCTCTATCGGCTCAGTGTCTCTCTCTATAGGCTCAGTGTCTCTCTCTATAGGCTCAGTGTGTCTCTCTCTATGGGCTCAGTGTCTCTCCATCCACGCTGTGTCTCTCGCTATAGGCTCAGTGTGTCTCTCTCTATAGGCTCAGTGTCTCTCTCTATAGGCTCAGTGTCTCTCTCTATAGGCTCAGTGTCTCTCTCTATGGGCTCAGTGTCTCTCTATGGGCTCAGTGTCTCTCCATCCACGCTGTGTCTCTCTCTATAGGCTCAGTGTCTCTCTCTATAGGCTCAGTGTCTCTCTCTATGGGCTCAGTGTCTCTCTATGGGCTCAGTGTCTCTCTATGGGCTCAGTGTCTCTCCATCCACGCTGTGTCTCTCGCTATAGGCTCAGTGTGTCTCTCGCTATAGGCTCAGTGTCTCTGTCTATAGGCTCAGTGTCTCTTTATAGGCTCAGTGTCTCTCTCTATCGGCTCAGTGTCTCTCTCTATAGGCTCAGTGTCTCTCTCTATGGGCTCAGTGTCTCTCTCTATGGGCTCAGTGCCTCTCTATGGGCTCAGTGTCTCTCCATCCACGCTGTGTCTCTCGCTATAGGCTCAGTGTGTCTCTCTCTATCGGCTCAGTGTCTCTCTCTATAGGCTCAGTGTCTCTCTCTATAGGCTCAGTGTCTCTCTCTATCGGCTCAGTGTCTCTCTCTATCGGCTCAGTGTCTCTCTCTATAGGCTCAGTGTCTCTCTCTATAGGCTCAGTGTCTCTCTCTATAGGCGCAGTGTCTCTCTATACTCTCTGCATCTCTCTCTATAGGCTCCATGTCTCTCTATAGGCTCAGTGTCTCTCTATGGGCTCAGTGTCTTTCTCTATAGGCTCCGTGTCTCTCTCTATAGGCTCAGTGTCTCTTTTGATAGGTTCAGTGTCCCTCTCTCTCTATAAGCTCAGTGTCTCTCTCTATAGGCACAGTGTCTCTCTCTATAGGCGCAGTGTCTCTCTATACTCTCTGCATCTCTCTCTATAGGCTCCATGTCTCTCTATAGGCTCAGTGTCTCTCTATGGGCTCAGTGTCTTTCTCTATAGGCTCCGTGTCTCTCTCTATAGGCTCAGTGTCTCTCTATCGGCTCCATGTGTCTCTCTGTAGGCTCAGTGTCTCTATAGGCTGTGTCAATCACTATAGGCTCAGTGTCTCTCTATGGGCTCAGAGTCTCTCTATAGACTCAGAGTCTCTCTATAGGCTCAGTATCTCTCTATAGGCCCAGTGCCAATGTCTATAGGCTCCCTGTCTCTCTCTGTAGGTGCGGTGTCTCTCTAAAGGCTCAGTGTCTCACTCTATAGGTTCAGTGTTTCTTGTAGGCCCAGTGTCACTCTCTATAGGCTCCGTGTCTCTCTATAGGCTGAGTGTCTCTCTCTATAGGCTCAGTGTCTCTCAATAGGCTCTTCCTCTATAGGCTCCGTATCTCTCTATAGGCTCTGCGTCTCGCTCTATAGGCTTGATGTCTCTCTATAAGCTCCATGTCTCTCTCTATGGCTCAGTGTTTCTCTATAGGCGCAGTGTCTCTCTATAAGCTCCATGTCTCTCTATAGGCTCAGTGACTTTTTATAGATTCAGTGACTCTCTCTATAGGCACAGTCTCTCTCTCTCTATAGGCGCAGTCTCTCTCTCTCTATAGGCGCAATGTCTCTCTATACTCTCCGCATCTCTCTCTATAGGCTCCATGTCTGTCTATCGTCCAGTGTCTCTCTATGGGCTCAGTGTCTCTCCATACGTGCTGTGTCTCTCCCATACGTGCTGTGTATCTCTCTACAGGCTCAGTGTCTCTCTCTATAGGCTCCATGTCTGTCTATCGTCCAGTGTCTCTCTATGGGCTCAGTGTCTCTCCATACGTGCTGTGTCTCTCCATACGGGCTCGGTGTCTCTCTCTATACTCTCCGCGTCACTCTCTCCAGGCACAGTGTCTCTCTCTAGGCGCAGTGTCTCTCTATCGTTTCCGTGTGTCTCTCTACAGGCTCAGTGTCTCTCTCTATACTCTCCGCGTCACTCTCTCTAGGCACAGTGTCTCTCTCTAGGCGCAGTGTCTCTCTATCGTTTCCGTGTGTCTCTCTACAGGCTCAGTGTCTCTACAGACTGTGGCAATCTCTATAGACTCAGCCTCTCTCTATAGGTTCCGTGCCTCTCTCTATACGCTCAGTTACTCTCTCTATAGGCTCAGTGACTCTCTCTATAGGCTCAGTCTCTTTCAATAGGCGCAGTGTCTCTCTGTAAGCTCCGTGTCTCTCTCTCTATAGGCTCAGTGACTCTATAGATTCAGTGTCTCTCTCTATAGGCTCAGTGACTCTCTATAGGCGCAGTCTCTCTCTCTCTATAGGCGCAATGGTTCTCTATACTCTCCGCGTCTCTCTCTATAGGCTCCATGTCTGTCTATCGTCTCAGTGTCTCTCTATGGGCTCAGTGTCTCTCCATACGTGCTGTGTCTCTCCCATACGTGCTGTGTGTCTCTCGACAGGCTCAGTGTCTCTCTATATACTCCCCGCGTCACTCTCTCTAGGCGCAGTGTCTCTCTATCGTTTCCGTGTGTCTCTCGACAGGCTCAGTGTCTCTACAGGCTGTGGCAATCTCTATAGGCTCAGTGTCTCTCTATAGGCTCCGTGTCTCTCTATAGGCACTGCGTCTCTCTCTCTATAGGCTCTGTGTCTCTCTATAGGCTCAGTCTCTCTCTATAGGTTCCGTGCCTCTCTCTATATGCTCAGTTACTCTCTCTATGGGCTCAGTGTCTCTCTCTATAGGCTCAGTGTCTCTCTCTATAGGCTCAGTGTCTCTCTCTATCGGCTCAGTATCTCTCTATAGGCTCTGTGTCTCTCTCTATAGGCTCAGTGTCTCTCTCTATCGGCTCAGTGTCTCTCTATAGGCTCTGTGTCTCTCTCTATAGGCTCAGTGTCTCTCTCTATAGGCTCAGTGTCTCTCTCTATAGGCTCAGTGTCTCTCTCTATAGGCTCTGTGTCTCTCTCTATAGGCTCAGTGTCTCTCTATAGGCTCTGTGTCTCTCGCTATAGGCTCAGTGTCTCTCTCTATAGGCTCAGTGTCTCTCTATAGGCTCGGTGTCTCTCTCTATCGGCTCAGTGTCTCTCTCTATAGGCTCAGTGTCTCTCTCTATAGGCTCAGTGTGTCTCTCTCTCTATCGGCTCAGTGTCTCTCTCTATAGGCTCAGTGTCTCTCTCTATAGGCTCAGTGTGTCTCTCTCTATAGGCTCAGTGTGTCTCTTTCTCTATCGGCTTAGTGTCTCTCTCTATGGGCTCAGTGTCTCTCTCTATAGGCTCAGTGTCTCTCTCTATGGGCTCAGTGTGTCTCTCTCTATAGGCTCAGTGTCTCTCTATAGGCTCAGTGTCTCTCTCTATCGGCTCAGTGTCTCTCTCTATAGGCTCAGTGTCTCTCTCTATAGGCTCAGTGTCTCTCTATAGGCTCAGTGTCTCTCTCTATAGGCTCAGTGTGTCTCTCTCTCTATCGGCTCAGTGTCTCTCGCTATAGGCTCAGTGTCTCTCTCTATAGGCTCAGTGTCTCTCTCTATAGGCTCAGTGTGTCTCTCTCTCTATCGGCTCAGTGTCTCTCTCTATAGGCTCAGTGTCTCTCTCTATAGGCTCAGTGTCTCTCTCTATAGGCTCAGTGTGTCTCTCTCTCTATCGGCTCAGTGTTTCTCTCTATCGGCTCAGTGTCTCTCTCTATTGGCTCAGTGTCTCTCTCTATAGGCTCAGTGTCTCTCTCTATAGGCTCAGTGTGTCTCTCTCGAAAGGCTCAGTGTCTCTCTCTATAGGCTCAGTGTGTCTCTCTCTATAGGCTCAGTGTGTCTCTCTCTATAGGCTCAGTGTCTCTCTCTATCGGCTCAGTGTCTCTCTCTATAGGCTCAGTGTCTCTCTCTATAGGCTCAGTGTCTCTCTCTATAGGCTCAGTGTCTCTCTCTATCGGCTCAGTGTCTCTCTCTATCGGCTCAGTGTCTCTCTCTATAGGCTCAGTGTCTCTCTCTATAGGCTCAGTGTGTCTCTCTCTATGGGCTCAGTGTCTCTCCATCCACGCTGTGTCTCTCGCTATAGGCTCAGTGTGTCTCTCTCTATAGGCTCAGTGTCTCTCTCTATAGGCTCAGTGTCTCTCTCTATAGGCTCAGTGTCTCTCTCTATGGGCTCAGTGTCTCTCTATGGGCTCAGTGTCTCTCCATCCACGCTGTGTCTCTCTCTATAGGCTCAGTGTCTCTCTCTATAGGCTCAGTGTCTCTCTCTATAGGCTCAGTGTCTCTCTCTATAGGCTCAGTGTCTCTCTCTATAGGCTCAGTGTCTCTCTCTATGGGCTCAGTGTCTCTCTATGGGCTCAGTGTCTCTCCATCCACGCTGTGTCTCTCTCTATAGGCTCAGTGTCTCTCTCTATAGGCTCAGTGTCTCTCTCTATCGGCTCAGTGTCTCTCTCTATAGGCTCAGTGTCTCTCTCTATGGGCTCAGTGTCTCTCCATCCACGCTGTGTCTCTCGCTATAGGCTCAGTGTGTCTCTCTCTATAGGCTCAGTGTCTCTCTCTATAGGCTCAGTGTCTCTCTCTATAGGCTCAGTGTCTCTCTCTATGGGCTCAGTGTCTCTCTATGGGCTCAGTGTCTCTCCATCCACGCTGTGTCTCTCTCTATAGGCTCAGTGTCTCTCTCTATAGGCTCAGTGTCTCTCTCTATGGGCTCAGTGTCTCTCTATGGGCTCAGTGTCTCTCCATCCATGCTGTGTCTCTCGCTATAGGCTCAGTGTGTCTCTCGCTATAGGCTCAGTGTCTCTGTCTATAGGCTCAGTGTCTCTCTCTATGGGCTCAGTGCCTCTCTATGGGCTCAGTGTCTCTCCATCCACGCTGTGTCTCTCGCTATAGGCTCAGTGTGTCTCTCTCTATCGGCTCAGTGTCTCTCTCTATAGGCTCAGTGTCTCTCTCTATAGGCTCAGTGTCTCTCTCTATCGGCTCAGTGTCTCTCTCTATCGGCTCAGTGTCTCTCTCTATCGGCTCAGTGTCTCTCTCTATAGGCTCAGTGTCTCTCTCTATGGGCTCAGTGTCTCTCTCTATGGGCTCAGTGTCTCTCTATGGGCTCAGTGTCTCTCCATCCACGCTGTGTCTCTCGCTATAGGCTCAGTGTGTCTCTCTCTATAGGCTCAGTGTCTCTCTATGGGCTCAGTGTCTCTCTCTATCGGCTCAGTGTCTCTCGCTATAGGCTCAGTGTCTCTCTCTATGGGCTCAGTGTCTCTCTCTATGGGCTCAGTGTCTCTCCATCCACGCTGTGTCTCTCGCTATAGGCTCAGTGTGTCTCTCTATAGGCTCAGTGTCTCTCTCTATAGGCTCTGTGTCTCTCTCTATAGGCTCTGTGTCTCTCTCTATAGGCTCAGTGTCTCCCTCTATGGGCTCAGTGTCTCTCTCTATAGGCTCAGTGTCTCTCTATCGGCTCAGTGTCTCTCTCTATAGGCTCAGTGTCTCTCTCTATCGGCTCAGTGTCTCTCTCTATAGGCTCTGTGTCTCTCTATAGGCTCAGTGTCTCTCTCTATCGGCTCAGTGTCTCTCTCTATCGGCTCAGTGTGTCTCTCTATGGGCTCAGTGTCTCTCCATCCACGCTGTGTCTCTCGCTATAGGCTCAGTGTGTCTCTCTCTATAGGCTCAGTGTCTCTCTCTATAGGCTCAGTGTCTCTCTCTATAGGCTCAGTGTCTCTCTCTATGGGCTCAGTGTCTCTCTCTATGGGCTCAGTGTCTCTCTCTGGGCTCAGTGTCTCTCCATCCACGCTGTGTCTCTCGCTATAGGCTCAGTGTGTCTCTCGCTATAGGCTCAGTGTGTCTCTCTCTATAGGCTCAGTGTCTCTCTCTATAGGCTCTGTGTCTCTCTCTATAGGCTCAGTGTCTCTCTCTATAGGCTCAGTGTCTCTCTCTATAGGCTCAGTGTCTCTCTCTATAGGCTCAGTGTCTCTCTCTATAGGCTCAGTGTCTCTCTCTATGGGCTCAGTGTCTCTCCATCCACGCTGTGTCTCTCGCTATAGGCTCAGTGTGTCTCTCTCTATGGGCTCAGTGTCTCTCTATGGACTCAGTGTCTCTCAATCCACGCTGTGTCTCTCGTTATAGGCTCAGTGAGTCTCTCTCTATAGGCTCAGTGTGTCTCTCTCTATAGGCTCAGTGTCTCTCTCTATAGGCTCAGTGTGTCTCTCTCTATAGGCTCAGTGTCTCTCTCTATAGGCTCAGTGTCTCTCTCTATGGGCTCAGTGTCTCTCTATGGGCTCAGTGTCTCTCCATCCACGCTGTGTCTCTCGCTATAGGCTCAGTGTGTCTCTCTCTATAGGCTCAGTGTCTCTCTCTATAGGCTCAGTGTCTCTCTCTATGGGCTCAGTGTCCCTCTATGGGCTCAGTGCCTCTCCATCCACGCTGTGTCTCTCTCTATAGGCTCAGTGTGTCTCTCGCTATAGGCTCAGTGTGTTTCTCTCTATCGGCTCAGTGTCTCTCTCTATAGGCTCAGTGTCTCTCTCTATAGGCTCAGTGTCTCTCTCTATCGGCTCAGTGTCTCTCTTTCTCTCGGCGCAGTGTTTCTCTATAGGCGCAGTGTCTCTCTATCGGCTCAGTGCCTTTCTATAAGCTCAGTATCTCTCTATAGGCTCATTGTCGCTCTATAGGCTCAGTGTCTCTCTATAGGCCCAGTGCCTATGTCTATAGGCTCAGTGTCTCTTTCTATAGGCTCAGTGTCTCTCTCTATAGGCTCGGCTCAGTGTCCCTCTCTGTAGGGTCAACTATAGGCTGTGTGTCTCTCTATAGGCTCAGTGTCTCTCTCTAGGCTCAGTGCCTCTATAGGCTGTGCTTCTATAGTCTCAATGCCTCACTCTATAGGCTCAGTGTCTCTCTATATAGGCTCAGTCTCGCTCTATGGGCTCTGTGTCCCTCTATTGGCTTAGTGTATGCCTCTATAGGCTCAGTGTCTCTCTATAGGCTCAGTGACTCTCTATCGGCTCAGTCTCTCTCTCTATAGGCTCCGCGTCGCTCTCTATAGGCTCAGTGTCTCTCTCTATAGGATAAGTGCCTCTATAGGCTGTGTTTCTATAGGCTCAGTGTCTCACTCTATATGCTCAGCCTATCCCTATAGGTTCAGTGATGAGAGGCTCGGTGTCTCACTCTATCGGCTCAGTGACTCTCTATAGGATCAGTGTCTCTCTCTCTCTAGGCTGTGTCCATCTATGGGCTCAGTATCTCTCTCTATAGGCTCAGTGTCTCTCTGTAGGCTCATTGTCTCTCTGTAGCCCCAGCGCCTATTTCTATAGGCTCTGTGTCTCTCTCTATAGGCTCAGTGTCTCTATAAGCTCAATGTCTCTCTCTATAGGCCCAGTGTCACTCTCTATAGGCCCAGTGTCACTCTCTATAGGCCCAGTGTCTCACACTATATGCTCAGTGTCTCTCTCTATAGGTTCAGTGACTACAGGCTTAGTGTCTCACTCTATAGGCTCAGTGACTCTTTATAGACTCAGTGTCTCTCTCTATAGGCTTTCTCTCTATATATGCTTTGTCTCTCTATTGGCTCTGTGTCTCCCTCAAATAGGCTCAGTGTCTCCCTCAAATAGGCGCCGTGTCTCTCTATAGGCTCCAAGTCTCTCTCTATAGGCTCAGTGTCTCTCTATAGGCTGTGTCTCTCTCTATAGGTTCAGTGTCTTTCTATAGGTTCAGTTTCTCTCTCTATCGACGCAGTATCCCTCTCTATAGGTGCAGTGTCTCTCTCTCTATAGGCACAGTGTCTCTCTATATTCTCCGTGTCTCTCTATCGGCTCAGTGTCTCTCTCTATAGGCTCAGTGTCTCTCTCTATGGGCTCAGTGTCTCTCCATCCACGCTGTGTCTCTCGCTATAGGCTCAGTGTGTCTCTCTCTATAGGCTCAGTGTCTCTCTCTATAGGCTCAGTGTCTCTCTCTATAGGCTCAGTGTCTCTCTCTATGGGCTCAGTGTCTCTCTATGGGCTCAGTGTCTCTCCATCCACGCTGTGTCTCTCTCTATAGGCTCAGTGTCTCTCTCTATAGGCTCAGTGTCTCTCTCTATGGGCTCAGTGTCTCTCTATGGGCTCAGTGTCTCTCCATCCATGCTGTGTCTCTCGCTATAGGCTCAGTGTGTCTCTCGCTATAGGCTCAGTGTCTCTGTCTATAGGCTCAGTGTCTCTCTCTATGGGCTCAGTGCCTCTCTATGGGCTCAGTGTCTCTCCATCCACGCTGTGTCTCTCGCTATAGGCTCAGTGTGTCTCTCTCTATCGGCTCAGTGTCTCTCTCTATAGGCTCAGTGTCTCTCTCTATAGGCTCAGTGTCTCTCTCTATCGGCTCAGTGTCTCTCTCTATCGGCTCAGTGTCTCTCTCTATCGGCTCAGTGTCTCTCTCTATAGGCTCAGTGTCTCTCTCTATGGGCTCAGTGTCTCTCTCTATGGGCTCAGTGTCTCTCTATGGGCTCAGTGTCTCTCCATCCACGCTGTGTCTCTCGCTATAGGCTCAGTGTGTCTCTCTCTATAGGCTCAGTGTCTCTCTATGGGCTCAGTGTCTCTCTCTATCGGCTCAGTGTCTCTCGCTATAGGCTCAGTGTCTCTCTCTATGGGCTCAGTGTCTCTCTCTATGGGCTCAGTGTCTCTCCATCCACGCTGTGTCTCTCGCTATAGGCTCAGTGTGTCTCTCTATAGGCTCAGTGTCTCTCTCTATAGGCTCTGTGTCTCTCTCTATAGGCTCTGTGTCTCTCTCTATAGGCTCAGTGTCTCCCTCTATGGGCTCAGTGTCTCTCTCTATAGGCTCAGTGTCTCTCTATCGGCTCAGTGTCTCTCTCTATAGGCTCAGTGTCTCTCTCTATCGGCTCAGTGTCTCTCTCTATAGGCTCTGTGTCTCTCTATAGGCTCAGTGTCTCTCTCTATCGGCTCAGTGTCTCTCTCTATCGGCTCAGTGTGTCTCTCTATGGGCTCAGTGTCTCTCCATCCACGCTGTGTCTCTCGCTATAGGCTCAGTGTGTCTCTCTCTATAGGCTCAGTGTCTCTCTCTATAGGCTCAGTGTCTCTCTCTATAGGCTCAGTGTCTCTCTCTATGGGCTCAGTGTCTCTCTCTATGGGCTCAGTGTCTCTCTCTGGGCTCAGTGTCTCTCCATCCACGCTGTGTCTCTCGCTATAGGCTCAGTGTGTCTCTCGCTATAGGCTCAGTGTGTCTCTCTCTATAGGCTCAGTGTCTCTCTCTATAGGCTCTGTGTCTCTCTCTATAGGCTCAGTGTCTCTCTCTATAGGCTCAGTGTCTCTCTCTATAGGCTCAGTGTCTCTCTCTATAGGCTCAGTGTCTCTCTCTATAGGCTCAGTGTCTCTCTCTATGGGCTCAGTGTCTCTCCATCCACGCTGTGTCTCTCGCTATAGGCTCAGTGTGTCTCTCTCTATGGGCTCAGTGTCTCTCTATGGACTCAGTGTCTCTCAATCCACGCTGTGTCTCTCGTTATAGGCTCAGTGAGTCTCTCTCTATAGGCTCAGTGTGTCTCTCTCTATAGGCTCAGTGTCTCTCTCTATAGGCTCAGTGTGTCTCTCTCTATAGGCTCAGTGTCTCTCTCTATAGGCTCAGTGTCTCTCTCTATGGGCTCAGTGTCTCTCTATGGGCTCAGTGTCTCTCCATCCACGCTGTGTCTCTCGCTATAGGCTCAGTGTGTCTCTCTCTATAGGCTCAGTGTCTCTCTCTATAGGCTCAGTGTCTCTCTCTATGGGCTCAGTGTCCCTCTATGGGCTCAGTGCCTCTCCATCCACGCTGTGTCTCTCTCTATAGGCTCAGTGTGTCTCTCGCTATAGGCTCAGTGTGTTTCTCTCTATCGGCTCAGTGTCTCTCTCTATAGGCTCAGTGTCTCTCTCTATAGGCTCAGTGTCTCTCTCTATCGGCTCAGTGTCTCTCTTTCTCTCGGCGCAGTGTTTCTCTATAGGCGCAGTGTCTCTCTATCGGCTCAGTGCCTTTCTATAAGCTCAGTATCTCTCTATAGGCTCATTGTCGCTCTATAGGCTCAGTGTCTCTCTATAGGCCCAGTGCCTATGTCTATAGGCTCAGTGTCTCTTTCTATAGGCTCAGTGTCTCTCTCTATAGGCTCGGCTCAGTGTCCCTCTCTGTAGGGTCAACTATAGGCTGTGTGTCTCTCTATAGGCTCAGTGTCTCTCTCTAGGCTCAGTGCCTCTATAGGCTGTGCTTCTATAGTCTCAATGCCTCACTCTATAGGCTCAGTGTCTCTCTATATAGGCTCAGTCTCGCTCTATGGGCTCTGTGTCCCTCTATTGGCTTAGTGTATGCCTCTATAGGCTCAGTGTCTCTCTATAGGCTCAGTGACTCTCTATCGGCTCAGTCTCTCTCTCTATAGGCTCCGCGTCGCTCTCTATAGGCTCAGTGTCTCTCTCTATAGGATAAGTGCCTCTATAGGCTGTGTTTCTATAGGCTCAGTGTCTCACTCTATATGCTCAGCCTATCCCTATAGGTTCAGTGATGAGAGGCTCGGTGTCTCACTCTATCGGCTCAGTGACTCTCTATAGGATCAGTGTCTCTCTCTCTCTAGGCTGTGTCCATCTATGGGCTCAGTATCTCTCTCTATAGGCTCAGTGTCTCTCTGTAGGCTCATTGTCTCTCTGTAGCCCCAGCGCCTATTTCTATAGGCTCTGTGTCTCTCTCTATAGGCTCAGTGTCTCTATAAGCTCAATGTCTCTCTCTATAGGCCCAGTGTCACTCTCTATAGGCCCAGTGTCACTCTCTATAGGCCCAGTGTCTCACACTATATGCTCAGTGTCTCTCTCTATAGGTTCAGTGACTACAGGCTTAGTGTCTCACTCTATAGGCTCAGTGACTCTTTATAGACTCAGTGTCTCTCTCTATAGGCTTTCTCTCTATATATGCTTTGTGTCTCTCTATTGGCTCTGTGTCTCCCTCAAATAGGCTCAGTGTCTCCCTCAAATAGGCGCCGTGTCTCTCTATAGGCTCCAAGTCTCTCTCTATAGGCTCAGTGTCTCTCTATAGGCTGTGTCTCTCTCTATAGGTTCAGTGTCTTTCTATAGGTTCAGTTTCTCTCTCTATCGACGCAGTATCCCTCTCTATAGGTGCAGTGTCTCTCTCTCTATAGGCACAGTGTCTCTCTATATTCTCCGTGTCTCTCTATAGGCTCAATATCTTTCTCTAGAGGCTCAGTGTCTCCCTCAATAGGCTCAGTGTCTCACTTAATAGGCTCAGTGTCTCACTTAATAGGCTCAGTGTCTCTCTATACGCTATTTCTCTATTGGCTCCGTGTCTCTCTATAGGCTCAGTGTCTCTCTATTGGCTCAGTGTCCCTCTATAGTCTGTCTCTCTCTCTACAGGCTCAGTGTCTCTCTCTATAGGCTCAATGTCTCTCTCTCTAGGCGCAGT
Organism: Pristiophorus japonicus; assembly: GCF_044704955.1. Classification (NCBI taxonomy): domain Eukaryota; kingdom Metazoa; phylum Chordata; class Chondrichthyes; family Pristiophoridae; genus Pristiophorus; species Pristiophorus japonicus. The sequence continues at coordinate 192,391 of NW_027254571.1, read as the reverse complement.
GTTTCTCTATAGGCGCAATGTCTCTCCATCGGTTCCATGTGGCTCTCTATAGGCTCAGTGTCTCTATAGTCTGTGTCAATCTCTATAGGCTCAGTGTCTCTCTATGGACTCAGTGTCTCTCTCTATGGGCTCAGTGTCTCTCTCTATGGGCTCAGTGTCTCTCTATAGGCTCAGTGTTTCTCTATAGGCTCTGCATCTCTCTCTCTATGGGCGCAGTGTCATTCTATAGCCTCTGTGTCGCTATAGGCTCGGTTTCGATAGGCTCAATGTGTGTGTGTCTCTCTATGGGCTCAGTGTCTCTCTATAGGTTCAGTGCCTCTATAGGCTGTGCTTCTATATTCTCAGTGCCTCACTCTATAGGCTCAGTGTCTCTCTATTGGCTCAGTGTCGCTCTCTATAGGCTGTCTCTCTCTATAGGCTCTATAGGCTCTCTATTGGCTCTGTGCCTCCCTCAAATAGGCTCAGTGTCTCCCTCAAATAGGCGCCGTGTCTCTCTATAGGCTCCAAGTCTCTCTCTATAGGCTCAGTGTCTCTCTATGGGCTCAGTGTCGCTCTCTATAGGTGCAGTGAATCTCTCTATACTCTCTGCGTCTCTCTCTATGGGCTCAGTGTCTCTCTATGGGCTCAGTGTCTCTCTATGGGCTCAGTGTCTCACTATGGGCTCAGTGTCGCTCTCTATAGGCTCAGTGTCTCACTAGGCGCAGTGTTTCTCTATAGGCGTAGTGTCTCTATAGGCTGTGGCAATCTCTATAGGTTCCGTCTCTCTCTATAGGTTCAGTGTCCCTCTATAGGCACTGCTTCTCTCTTTATAGGATCAGTATCTTTCTCTATATACTCCGTGTCTCTCTATAGGCTCAGTGTCTCTCTATAGGTTCCGTGCCTCTCTCTATACGCTCAGTGATTCTCTCTATAGGCTCAGTGACTTTCTCTATACGCTCAGTATCTGTCTCTCCAGGCTCAGTGTCTCTCTCTATAGGCTCAGTGTCTCTCTATAGGCTCAGTGTCTCTCTCTATAGGCTCAGTGACTACAGGCTTAGTGTCTCACTCTATAGGCTCAGTGACTCTTTATAGGCTTAGTGTCTCTCTCTATGGGCTGTCTTTCTCTACAGGCTCAGTGTCTCTATTGGCTCCGTGTCTCCCTCAAATAGGCTCAGTGTCTCCCTCAAATAGGCGCCGTGTCTCTCTATAGGCTGTCTCTCTCTATAGGCTCTCTATTGGCTCTGTGTCTCCCTCAAATAGGCTCAGTGTCTCCCTCAAATAGGCGCCGTGTCTCTCTATAGGCTCCAAGTCTCTCTCTAGAGGCTCAGTGTCTCTCTATAGGCTGTGTCTCTCTCTATAGGTTCAGTGTCTTTCTATAGGTTCAGTGTCTCTCTCTATAGGCGCAGTATCTCTCTATAGGCGCAGTGTCTCTCTCTCTATAGGCACAGTGTCTCTCTATATTCTCCGTATCTCTCTATAGGCTCAATATCTTTCTCTAGAGACTCAGTGTCTCCCTCAATAGGCTCAGTGTCTCACTTAATAGGCTCAGTATCTCTCTATACGCTCTTTCTCTATTGGCTCCGTGTCTCTCTATTGGCTCCGTGTCTCTCTATTGGCTCAGTGTCTCTCTATAGGCTCAGTGTCTCTCTATAGGCTCAGTGTCTCTCTATAGGCTCAGTGTCTCTCTATAGGCTCAGTGTCCCTCTATAGTCTGTGTCTCTCTCTATAGGCTCAGTGTCTCTCTCTATAGTCTCAGTGTCTCTCTCTATAGGCTCAGTGTCTCTCTCTATAGGCTCAGTGTCTCTCTCTATACACTCAGTATCTCTCCCTAGGCTCCGTGTCTCTCTCTATAGGTGCAGTGTCTGTCTATACTCTCCGCATCTAGGCTCCATGTCTCTCTTTCGGCTCAGTGTCTCTCTCCATAGGCTAAGTGTCTGTCAATAGGCTCCGCGTCGCTCTCTCTATAGACGCAGTGTCTCTCTATAGGCTCAGTGTCTCTATATTGGCTCAGTGTCTCTCCATACGCGCTGTGTCTCTCTCTATAGGCTCAGTGTCTCTCTCCATAGGCTCAGTGTCTATCAATAGGCTCCGCATCGCTCTCTCTATAGACGCAGTGTCTCTCTATAGGCTCAGTGTCTCTCTATAGGCTCAGTGTCTCTCTATAGGCTCAGTGTCTCTCCATACGCGCTGTGTCTCTCTCTATAGGCTCAGTGTCTCTCTCCATAGGTTCAGTGTCTCTCTCCATAGGCTCAGTGTCTGTCAATAGGCCCCGCATCTCTCTCTCTATAGACGCAGTGTCTCTCTATAGGGGCAGTGTCTCTCTATCAGCTCCGAGTCTCTCTCTATCGGCTCAGTGTCTCTATAGGCTGTGTCTCTCTCTCTATAGGCTCAGTGTCTCTCTATAGGCTCAGTGTTCCTCTTCAGGCTCCTTCTCTATAGGCTCTGTTACTCTCTATAGGCTCTGTGACTCTCTCTATAGGCTGTGCGTCTCTCTATAATTTCAGTGTCTCTCTATAGGCGCAGTGTCTCTCTATACTCTTCGCGTCTCTCTCTATAGGCTCCATGTCTCTCTATAAGCTCAGTGTCTCTCTATGGATTCAGTGTCTCTCCATACGCGTTGTGCCTCTCTCTATAGGCCCAGTGTCTCTCTCTCTAGGCGCAGTGTTGCTCTATAGGCGCAGTGCCTCTCTATCGGTTCCATGTGGCTCTCTATAGGCTCAATGTCTCTATAGTCTGTGTCAATCTCTATAGGCTCAGTGTCTCTCTATGGACTCAGTGTCTCTCTTTGGCTCAGTGTCTCTCTCTATAGGCTCAGTGACTCTATAGGCTCAGTGTCTCTCTATAGGCTCAGTATCTTTCTCTCTATAGGCGCAGTGTCATTCTATAGCCTCTGTGTCTCTATAGGCTCAGTTTCTATAGGTTCAGTGTGTGTGTCTCTCTATAGGCGCAGTGTCTCTCTATAGGCGCAGTGTCTCTTTAGGCTGTGTCTCTCTCTATAGGTTCAGTGTCTTTCTATAGGTTCAGTGTCTTTCTATAGGTTCAGTGTCTCTCTCTATAGTTGCAGTATCTCTCTCTATAGGCGCAGTGTCTCTCTCTCTCTCTATAGGCACAGTGTCTCTCTCTATAGGCTCAGTGTCTCTCTCTATAGGCTCAGTGTCTCTCTCTATAGGCTCAGTGTCTCTCTCTATAGGCTCAGTGTCTCTCTCTCTCTCTATAGGCTCAGTGTCTCTCTCTAGGCTCAGTGTCTCTCTATAGGCTCAGTGTCTCTCTCTATAGGCTCAGTGTCTCTCTCTATAGGCTCAGTGTCTCTCTCTATAGGCTCAGTGTCTCTCTCTATAGGCTCAGTGTCTCTCTCTATACTCTCCGCATCTAGGCTCCATGTCACTCTCTAGGCTCAGTGTCTCTCTATGGGCTCAGTGTCTCTCTATGGGCTCAGTGTCTCTCTCTATAGGCTCAGTGTCTCTCTCTCTAGGCTCAGTGTCTCTCTCTCTAGGCTCAGTGTCTCTCTCTAGGCTCAGTGTCTCTCTCTAGGCTCAGTGTCTCTCTCTATAGGCTCAGTGTCTCTCTCCATAGGCTCAGTGTCTCTCTCCATAGGCTCCGCATCGCTATCTCTATAGACGCAGTGTCTCTCTATAGGCTCAGTGTCTCTATATTGGCTCAGTGTCTCTATATTGGCTCAGTGTCTCTCCATACACGCTGTGTCTCTCTCTATAGGCTCAGTGTCTCTCTCCATAGGCTCAGTGTCTCTCTCCATAGGCTCAGTGTCTGTCGATAGGCTCCGCATCTCTCTCTCTATAGGCTCAGTGTCTCTCTATAGGCTCAGTGTTGCTCTTCAGGCTCCTTCTCTATAGGCTCCGTGTCTTTCTATAGGCTCTGTGTCTCTCTCTATAGGCTGTGTGTCTCTCTCTATAGGCTGTGTCTCTTTATAGGTTCAGTGTCTCTCTCTATAGGCGCAGTGTCTCTCTATACTCTCCGCGTCTCTCTCTATAGGCTCCATGTCTCTCTATAGGCTCAGTATCTCTCCATACGCGCTGTGTCTCTCTCTATTGGCCCAGTGTCTCTCTCTCTCTCGACGCAGTGTTTCTCTATAGGCACAGTGTCTCTCTATCGGTTCCATGTGGCTCTCTATAGGCTCAGTGTCTCTATAGTCTGTGTCAAACTCTATAGGCTCAGTGTCTCTCTATGGACTCAGTGTCTCTCTGTAGGCTCAGTGTCTCTCTCTATAGGCTCAGTGTCTCTCTATAGGCTCAGTGTCTGTCGATAGGCTCTGCATCTCTCTCTCTATAGGCGCAGTGTCATTCTATAGCCTCTGTGTCGCTATAGGCTCAGTTTCTATAGGCTCAGTGTGTGTGTGTCTCTCTATAGGCGCAGTGTCTCTCTATAGGCGCAGTGTCTCTATAGGCTGTGTCTCTCTCTAAGAGCTCAGTGTCTCTCTATAGGCCCAGTGTCTCTCTATACGCCCAGTGTCTCTCTCTTTCGGCTCAGTGTCTCTCACAGGCCCAGTGTCTCTCTCTATAGGCTCGGCTCAGTGTCTCTATAGGCTCAGTGACCCTCTCTGTAGGCTCAACTATAGGCTGTGTGTCTCTCTATAGGCTCAGTGTCTCTCTCTATAGGCTCAGTGCCTCTATAGGCTGTGTTTCTATAGGCTAAGTGTCTCACTCTATATGCTCAGCCTATCTCTATAGGTTCAGTGACGAGAGGCTCAGTGTCTCACTCTATAGGCTCAATGACTCTCTATAGGATCAGTGTCTCTCTCTCTCTCTAGGCTGTGTCCCTCTATGGGCTCAGTGTCTCTATAGGCTCAGTGTTCCGCTCCATAGGCTCAGTGTCTGTCTCCAGGCTCAGTCTCTCTGACAATGGGCTCAGCGTCTCTCTCTATAGGCTCCCTGTCTCTCTATAGGCTCAGTGTCTTTCTATGGGCTCAGTGTCTCTCTATGCGCTCAGTGTCTCTCCATTCACACAGTGTCTCTCTCTATAGGCTCAGTGTCTCTCTCTATAGGCTCAGTGTCTCTCTCTATAGGCTCAGTGTCTCTCTTTCTCTAGGCGCGGTGTCTCTCTATCGGCTCAGTGCCTTTCTATAACCTCAGTATCTCTCTATAGGCTCAGTGTCGCTCGATAGGCTCAGTGTCTCTCACAGGCCCAGTGTCTCTCCCTATAGGCTCAGTGTCTCTCTCTATAGGCTCGGCTCAGTGTCTCTATAGGCTCAGTGACCCTCTCTGTAGGCTCAACTATAGGCCGTGTGTCTCTATAGGCTCAGTGTCTCTCTCTATAGGCTCAGTGCCTCTATAGGCTGTGTTTCTATAGGCTCAGTGTCTCACTCTATATGCTCAGCCTATCTCTATAGGTTCAGTGACGAGAGGCTCAGTGTCTCACTATATAGGCTCAATGACTCTCTATAGGCTCAGTGTCTCTCTCTATAGGCTCAGTGTCTCACTCTATGGGCTCAGTGTCTCTATAGGCTCAGTGTTCCGCTCCATCGGCTCAGTGTCTGTCTCTATGCTCAGTTTCTCTCTATGGGTCCAGTGTCTCTGACAATGGGCTCAGTGTCTCTCTGTAGGCTCAGTGTCTCTCTGTAGGCTCATTGTCTCTCTATAGCCCCAGTGCCTATGTCTATAGGCTCTGTGTCTCTCTCTATAGGCTCAGTGTCTCTATAAGCTCAATGTCTCTCTCTAAGCTCAATGTCTCTCTCTATAGGCCCAGTGTCACTCTCTATAGGCTCAGTGTCTCTCTATAGGCTCTGTGTCTCTCTTTGGCGCAGTGTCTCTCTTTGGCGCAGTGTCTCTCTATAGGCGCAGTGTCTCTCTATAGGCGCAGTGTCTCTCTATAGGCTCAGCGTCTCTCTCTATAGGCTCCCTGTCTTTCTATGGGCTCAGTGTCTCTCTATGCGCTCAGTGTCTCTCCATCCACACTGTGTCTCTCTCTATAGACTCAGTGTCTCTCTCTATAGGCTCAGTGTCTCTCTCTATAGGCTCAGTGTCTCTCTCTATAGGCTCAGTGTCTCTCTCTATAGGCTCAGTGTCTCTCTCTATAGGCTCAGTGTCTCTCTCTATAGGCTCAGTGTCTCTCTTTCTCTAGGCGCAGTGTCTCTCTATCGGCTCAGTGCCTTTCTATAACCTCAGTATCTCTCTATAGGCTCAGTGTCTCTCTATAGGCCCAGTGTCTCTCCCTATAGGCTCAGTGTCTCTCTCTGTAGGCTCGGCTCAGTGTCTCTATAGGCTCAGTGTCTCTCTCTATGGGCTCAGTGTCTCTCTATAGGCTCAGTGCCTCTATAGGCTATGCTTCTATAGTCTCAGTGCCTCACTCTATAGGCTCAGTGACTCTCTATAGGCTCAGTGTCCCTCGTTATAGGCTCAGTCTCGCTCTATGGGCTCAGTGTCCCTCTATAGGCTCAGTGTCTCTCTATAGGCTCAGTGACTCTCTATCGGCCCAGTCTCTCTCTCTCTAGGCTTCGCGTCGCTCTCTATAGGCTCAGTGTCTCTCTCTATAGGCTCAGTGCCTCTCTAGGCTGTGTTTCTATCGGCTCATTGTCTCATTCTATATGCTCAGCCTATCTCTTTCGGTTCAGTGATGAGAGGCTCAGTGTCTCACTCTATAGGCTCAATTACTCTCTATAGGATCAGTGTCTCTCTCTATCTCTCTCTCTCTCTCTCTCGGCTGTGTCCCTCTATGGGCTCAGTGTCTCTATAGGCCCAGTGTTCCGCTCTATAGGCTCAGTGTCGGTCTCCAGTCTCAGTCTCTCTCTATGGGTCCAGTGTCTCTGTCCATAGGCTCAGTGTCTCTCTGTAGGCTCAGTGTCTCTCTGTAGGCTCATTGTCTCTCTATAGCCCCAGTGCCTATGTCTATCGGCTCCATGTCTCTCTCTATAGGCTCAGTGTCTCTATAAGCTCAATGTCTCTCTCTATAGGCCCAGTGTCACTCTCTATAGGCCCAGTGTCACTCTCTATAGGCCCAGTGTCACTCTCTATAGGCTCAGTGTCACTCTCTATAGGCTCAGTATCTGTCTATAGGCTCAGTGACTCACGCTATATGCTCAGTGTCTCTCTGTCGACTCAGTGTCTCTCTGTAGGCTCATTGTCTCTCTGTAGGCTCATTGTCTCTCTATAGCCCCAGTGCCTATGTCTATAGGCTCTGTGTCTCTCTCTATAGGCTCAGTGTCTCTATAAGCTCAATGTCTCTCTCTATAGGCCCAGTGTCACTCTCTATAGGCTCAGTGTCACTCTCTATAGGCTCAGTATCTGTCTATAGGCTCAGTGACTCACGCTATATGCTCAGTGTCTCTCTCTATAGGTTCAGTGGCTACAGGCTTAGTGTCTCACTCTAGAGGCTCAGTGACTCTTTATAGGCTCAGTGTCTCTCTCTCTATAGGCTGTCTCTCTCTCTATAAGCTCAATGTCTCTCTATACTCTCCGTGCCTCTCTCTATAGGCTCCATGCCTCTCTCTATAGGCTCAGTGTCTCTCTCTATAAGCTCTGTGTCTCCCTCAAATACGCTCAGTGTCTCCATCAATTAGGCGCCGTGTCTCTCTATAGGTTCCAAGTCTCTCTCTATAGGCTCAGTGTCTCTCTATAGGTTCAGTGTCTTTCTATAGGTTCAGTGTCTCTCTCTATAGGCGCAGTGTCTCCCTATACTCTCCGCGTCTCTCTCTATAGGCTCCATGTCTCTCTATAGGTTCAGTGTCTCTCTATGGGCTCAGTGTCTTTCTCTATAGGCTCAGTGTCTCTCTCTCTCGGTGCAGTATCTCTCTATAGGCTCAGTGTCTCTCGATAGACCCAGTGTCTCTCTATAGACCCAGTGTCTCTCTATCGGTTCCGTGTGTCTCTCTATGGACTCAGTGTCTCTCTATAGCTTCAGTGTCTCTATAGGCTGTGTCTATAGGCTCAGTGTCTCTCTATAGGCTCAGTGACTACAGTGTCAGTGTCTCACTCTATAGGCTCAGTGTCTCTCTATGGGCGGAGTGTCTCTCTATAGGCTCAGTGTCTCTCTTTCGGCTCAGTGACTACATGCTCAGTGTCTCTCTCTCTCTCTATAGGCTCAGTGTCTCTCTCTCTAGGTGCAGTGTTTCTCTATAGGCTCAGTGCCTCTCGCTATAGGCTCAGTGTCTCTCTCTATAGGCTCAGTGTCTCTCTCTATAGGCTGTCCCTCTCTAAAGGCTCAGTGTCTCTCTATACTCTCCGTGACTCTCTCTCTATAGGCTCAGCGTCTCTCTCTATAGGCTCTGTGTCTTTCTATTGGCTCAGTGTCTCCCTCAAATAGGCTCAGTGACTCTCTATAGGCTTGTTCTCTAAAGGGTCCGTGTCTCTCTCTATAGGCTCAGTGTCTCTCTATAGGCTGTGTCTCTCTCTATAGGCTCAGTGTCTCTCTCTATACTCTCCGTGTCTCTCTCTCTATAGGCTCCATGTCTCTCTATAGGTTCAGTGTCTCTCTCTATGGGCGCAGTGTCTCTCTCTATGGGCGCAGTGTCTCTATAGGCGTAGTGTCTTTCTTTATAGGCTCCTTGTCTCTCTATAGGCCCAGTGTCTCTATAGCTCCATTTCTCTCTCTATAGGCTCAGTGTCTCTCGCTATAGGTTCAGTGTCTCTCTCTATAGGCTCAGTGTCTCTCTCTCTCTCTCTCTCTTTCGGCTCAGTGTCTCTCGCTATAGGCTCAGCGTCTCTCTCTATAGGCTCAGTGTCTCTCTCTATAGGCTCAGTGTCTCTCTCTATAGGCTCAGTGTCTCTCTGTAGGCTCAGTATTTCACTATAGGCTCACTGTCTCTCTATAGGCTCAGTATTTCTCTATAGACTCTGTCTCCCTCTATAGGTTCAGTGTTTCTCTATAGGCTGTGTCTCTATAGGCTCAATTTCTCTATAGGCTCATTGTCTCTCTATAGACAGTGTCTCTCCATAGGCTCAATGTCTCTCTGTAGGCTCAGTATTTCTCTATAGTCTCAGTGTCACTCTATGGGCTCAGTGTCTCTCTCTATAGGCTCTGCCTCTCTCTGTATAGGCTTGTTAGCTCTCTCTATAGGCTCAGCGTCTCTCGATAGGCTCAGTGTTTCTCTATAGGCTCAGTGTCTCTCTCTATAGGCTCAGAGTCTCTTTTTATGCTCCGTGTCTCGCTATAGGCTCCGTGTCTCTCTATAGGTTCCGTGTCTCTCTATAGGCTCCGTGTCTCTCTATAGGCTCCGTGTCTCTTTCTATCGGTTCAGCGTCTCTATAGGCTCAGTCTCTCTCTCTATAGGCTCAGTGTCTCTCTCTATAGGCTCAGTGTCTCTCTATAGGCTCAGTGTCTCTCTCTATAGGCTCAGTGTCTCTCTCTATAGGCTCTGCCTCTCTCTGTATAGGCTTGTTAGCTCTCTCTATAGGCTCAGCGTCTCTCTATAGGCTCAGTGTTTCTCTATAGGCTCAGTGTCTCTCTCTATAGGCTCAGAGTCTCTTTTTATGCTCCGTGTCTCGCTATAGGCTCCGTGTCTCTCTATGGGTTCCGTGTCTCTCTATAGGCTCCGTGTCTCTTTCTTTCGGTTCAGCGTCTCTATAGGCTCAGTCTCTCTCTCTATAGGCTCAGTGTCTCTCTCTATAGGCTCAGTGTCTCTCTATAGGCTCAGTGTCTCTCTCTATAGGCTCAGTGTCTCTCTCTATAGGCTCTGCCTCTCTCTGTATAGGCTTGTTAGCTCTCTCTATAGGCTCAGCGTCTCTCTATAGGCTCAGAGTCTCTCTTTAGGCTCCGTGTCTCTCTATCGGCTCCGTGTCTCCCTATAGGCTCCGTGTCTCTTTCTATAGGTTCAGCGTCTCTATAGGCTCAGTGTCTCTGTCTATAGGCTCAGTGTCTCTCTATATGCTCCGTGTCTCTCTATAGGCTCCGTGTCTCTCTATAGGCTCCGTGTCTCTCTATAGGCTCCGTGTCTCTCTCTATAGGCTCTGTGTCTCTCTCTATAGGCGCTGTGTCTCTCTCTCTAATGGCTCAGTGTCTCTCTATAGGCTCGGTTTCTCTATAGGCTCTGTGTCCCTCTATATGCTCAGTGTTTCTATAGGCTCAGTGGCTCCCTATAGGCTGCGTCTCTATAGGCTCAGTCTCTCTCTATAGGCACAGTGTCTCTCTATAGGCTCAGTGTCTCTATAGGCTCAGTGTCTCTCTTTATAGGCTCAGTGCCTCTCTCTCTATAGGCTCTGTGTCTCTCTCTCTATAGGCTCAGTGTCTCTCTCTATAGGCTGTGTCTTTATAGACTCAGTGTCTCCCTATAGGCTCAGCATTTCTCTTTAAGTTGTGTCTCTCTATAGGATCACTATTTCTCTATAGGCTCAGTGTCTCTCTCTATAAGCGCTGTGTCTCTCTATATAGGCTCAGTTTCCTTCTATATGCTCAATGTATCTATAGGCTCAGTGTCTCCCTATAGTCTGTGTCTCTATAGGATCAGTGTCTCTCTATAGGCCCCTTGTCTCTCTCTATAAGCTCAGTGTCTTTCTATATGCTCAGTATTTATCTATAGGCTCAGTGTTTCCCTTTCGGCTCAGTGTCTCTCTCTCGCTATAGGTGCTGCGTGTCTCTCTCTCTTTCGGCTCTGTTTCTCTCTCTATAGGTTCAGTGTCTCTCTCTATAGTTTCAGTGTCTCTCTATAGGCTCAATGTCTCGCTCTATAGGTTCAGTTCTATCTCTATAGGTTCAGTGTCTCTATGGACTCAGTGTCTCTCTATAGGCTCAGTATTTCTCTCTATAGGTTCAGAGTCTCGCTATAGGCTACATGTCTCTCTCTATAGGTTCAATGTCTCTATGGACTCAGTGTCTCTCTATAGGTTCAGTGTCTCTCTATAGGCTCAGTGTCTCTCTATAGGCTCAGTGTCTTTCTCTATAGACTGTATCTCTCTATGTGCTGACAGTTCCATCCATATTGCATGAGGTAGCATAGAGTAACACTGCATACTTTACAGCTCCAGGGTTTGTTTCCCTTCCCTAGGCTCACTCAGGTTCATTTGCCATTTCTCAGCCCAATGTCCTGGTACTCTGCACCTGATCAGCTGGCTCAGAGTTATTTGCGACTCCGTGACCTCGATGTCAGGTGGTAATAAATAGTGCATTGCTTTGTCTGAGTAAAGAGGCATTGGTGACGTCCAAACATCAGATAGGCCATAGTTAACAGTACTCTGTGCATCATTTATTACAGAGCACGATTCTGTGATGAATCCTCTGTACATCGTTGCATTTTACCGCACTGCACCGCACTGCACTGTACCGCACCGCACTGTACTGTACCGCACCGCACTGTACCGTACCGCACTGCATTGTACCGTACCGCACTGCATCGTACCGCACCGCACTGCATTGTACTGTACCGCACTGCATTGTACCGCACTGCACTGCATTGTACTGTACCGCACTGCATTGTACTGTACCGCACTGCACCGTACTGTACCGCACTGCATTGTACTGTACCGCACTGCACCGTACTGTACCGCACTGCACCGTACTGTACCGCACTGCATTGTACTGTACCGCACTGCACCGTACTGTACCGCACTGCATTGTACTGTACCGCACTGCACCGTACTGCACCGTACTGTACCGCACTGCACCGTACTGCACCGTACTGTACCGCACTGCACCGTACTGTACCGCACTGCACCGTACTGTACCGCACTGCATTGTACTGTACCGCACTGCACTGTACCGCACCGCACTGTACTGTACCGCACCGCACTGTACCGTACCGCACTGCATTGTACCGTACCGCACCGCACTGTACCGTACCGCACTGCACTGTACCGTACCGCACTGCATTGTACCGTACCGCACTGCATCGTACCGCACCGCACTGCATTGTACTGTACCGCACTGCATTGTACCGCACTGCACTGCATTGTACTGTACCGCACTGCATTGTACTGTACCGCACTGCACCGTACTGTACCGCACTGCATTGTACTGTACCGCACTGCACCGTACTGCACCGTACTGTACCGCACTGCACCGTACTGCATTGTACTGTACCGCACCGTACTGTACCGCACTGCACCGTACTGTACCGCACTGCACCGTACTGTACCGCACTGCACCGTACTGCATTGTACTGTACCGCACTGCACAGTACTGCATTGTACTGTACCGCACTGCATTGTAGTGTACCGCACTGCACCGTACTGTACCGCACTGCACCGTACTGTACCGCACTGTACTGTACCGCACTGCACCGTACTGTACCGCACTGCATTGTACTGTACCGCACTGCACCGTACTGTACCGCACTGCATTGTACTGTACCGTACTGCACTGTACAGCACTGCATTGTACTGTACCGCACTGCACCGTACTGTACCGCACTGCATTGTACTGTACCGCACTGCACCGTACTGTACCGCACTGCATTGTACTGTACCGTACTGCACTGTACCACACTGCACCGCACTGTACTGTACCGCACTGCACCGTGTGCGGGGAGGCAGAGGGAAGTTGAGGGGAGACGGGTGCGGGGGATGGAGGGGAGAGTGGTGGAGGTGGGGAGCGGAGAAACCCAGGGCGAGGGACAGGAGGGGCCACATTGCAGCGAAGGTCTGGGGGGGCGAAGTGTGTTGGAGAGGCAGGCCTGAGGGCTCTGTGCCTCGGTGCGGGGAGTGTTCAGAGTGGGATGGACGGGTTGAAACTGCGCAGATGCCGGTTGGTCGATGTGGTGTGGTTGGCGTCGCGGGGGCGTGGCTCTGGGGTGGCCGGGCTGGGAATCGATATCCAGGGGTGTTCGGCATTTGGGAAGGATTCTGACGGGACGGGGCGGGTTGGGTGCGGGGAGAGTGTTCCCGGTGCTGGGTGGGTCCGGAGCCGGTGGGATGCACGCTCTTGGAATGGGGGTGGGCTGTTTGGAGCTGGGATTGGGAGAGACTTCTTCACTCGGGGAGTTGTTGGCCTGTGGGGTTCCCTGCCGCAGACAGTTGTTGATGCCAGTTCATTGGATGTGTTTGGGAGGGAGTTGGATGTGGTCCTTGCGGCTGGGGGAGGGGTCGGGGGGGTGGAGGGGGCGTGGGGGGAGGTGCTGGGGTGGGTGAGCAGCCATGATCTTGTTGAATGGTGGTGCAGGCTCGAAGGGCCGAATGGCCTACTCCTGCACCTATTTTCTATGTTTCTATGACCCCCCAGAGAACACTGACCCCTGACCCCCAGAGCACTGCGGACCCTGAGAGCGCGCTGGGCGGGACCCCAAGGGCTGCACTGACCCCAAGGGCACTGTGGGACCCCGAGGGCGTATAGCCAACGCTAACGTTGACGAGCCCCTCCCGGAGCCCAAGATAATCGCGGCCTTCGCCCATCAGGTGGCGCAGTGGGAAGGAGTGGGTCTCGGGGGTTGTGAGAGCGTGCACGCTGGGTGACACTGGCACTGGGACCATCGCTTGCACCTCGGACAAGCTGTGATGCCTCAGAACGTGAGATCTCACCGGTACTGGGGGCTTGTTTGCTGGTGTACCAACAGCCATTCGTTGTATGGTACATCGAAGCGTTTTCGAAGAACTAGAAACAGACGAAAGTTCAGCCATTGGACACCGTCACCTCAATGACTGCTGGGTCAATGTTGGGTCAATGTTTCATAGCCAGATCATGTTTTAATGGTGCTCCACATAAAGGTCCTGGCATTAACGCTTACTTTAATCTCTGCATTATTTTCACACCACCACTTTGTGCATGGGAGCAACTCGCCCTTCGGTCTGTTCTCTCACTTATTATGGGAGTGCCACGCAGCCCGACGGGAATAGATGAGAAGACATTTCCTCCCCAGTTTTGGCTCTGCACCTTTCCGGTAACATTTACACCACAGCAACAGCCAAAGCCCCTCACATATCTCACACCTCGCCCAATGCAGGCGCCTCGAGATTGCAGCTACACACTGGACACGACTTGTAGCAGCACTCGCTGTCAGCCTGCCTACGGACCTCAGCTATCCTTCAGTGATAGTTATTCCAGCTTCCCCTCATGGCTCAGTAAGAATGAAGGCAGCCCAGTCCCCAGCTCCCCGTGCTGCCCAGGTACTGTACCTCTCAGGATGCCCCTCGTCCAACAGTGTCCGGCACGTCTGGGAGAACTGACAGATGTTCTCCGCATAATCATCGATGGTCTGCTCCAGAATCAGGTGCTTCTTCAACATCTGGAGCGAGCTCTGTTCGTCCTACAGCGGTGAGAACACACACAGACAGCTCAGTCGGAGCATCTTATTCCCAAACACGGACTGTAACACAGAGAATCGGCCATCAAGCCAATCCCTGCGCCCACTGCAATGGCCTTCCCCGAGGGATGGACAGTAACAGTGACACATCCAACAAGGCAAACATCAACTGAACATTGCACTGTTTCCAAAGACCCCACTCACACCATTCTGAAGCAAGTATTGATTCATTCTGATGGGACACTGCTCTTGGAGCTGGGTCTCTGTCGACATTGGCTGAACCTTCAAATGTTTTCTCTAATGCCCTCTACTCCTGTGATCCACAATAACCCACGTACATCTACTTAACTCCTCCTTTCAGAAGGCTAGAGGCCAACCATAGAATCTTAATAAACAGGAAAGGCCATTCGGCCCATCGTGCCTGTGCCGGCTCTGTGACAGAGCGATCCAATAAATCCCACTCCCCGCTCCTCCTTCCCCACAGCCCGGCAAATATTTATCGAATTCCCTTTCGAAAGTCACAACTAACCCTGTCCCCTTTCAGGCAGTGCGTTCCCGATCACAACTCACTGCGTAATTCTTTTCACGAATGTCATCTCTGATTCATTAGCCTCAACCAGAAGACACAGATTTCAGATCAGTGGCAAAAAATCTAGGGGGGAGAAACTTTTATTAAGCAACGAGTTGTGATCGTAACGTACTACGGAATTGGAGAAATACTTCGAACGGAAAATTCTGCCGAGCTACGGGGAAAGAGTGGGGAGTGGGACTGATTGGGACCTCTTTCAGTGAGCCAGCACACACACGATGGGCTGAACAGCCTCCTTGTCTACCTTATCGTTCTGTGACATTTCCGTTCTCCTTCCTCCAAAACCAGTATTCTGCTAACTAAAAACATGCTTCCCATCTTCCTCCTCTCCCCCCCATTGCAGCTCCTCTTCCTTAACCTCTAACCTCATTAACTCTCGATCTCTGACCTCCAACATCACTCTTAACTCTCGATCTCTAACCTCTAACCTCATTCTTAACTCTCGATCTCTAACCTCTAACCTCATTCTTATCTCTCGATCTCTAACCTCTAACCTCATTCTTAACTCTCGATCTCTAACCTCCAACATCACTCTTATCTCTCGATCTCTAACCTCCAACATCACTCTTATCTCTCGATCTCTAACCTCTAACCTCATTCTTAACTCTCGATCTCTAACCTCTAACCTCATTCTTATCTCTCGATCTCTAACCTCCAACATCACTCTTAACTCTCGATCTCTAACCTCTAACCTCATTCTTAACTCTCGATCTCTAACCTCTAACCTCATTCTTAACTCTCGATCTCTAACCTCTAACCTCATTCTTATCTCTCGATCTCTAACCTCCAACATCACTCTTAACTCTCGATCTCTAACCTCCAACATCACTCTTAACTCTCGATCTCTAACCTCTAACCTCATTCTTAACTCTCGATCTCTAACCTCCAACATCATTCTTATCTCTCGATCTCTAACCTCCAACATCACTCTTAACTCTCGATCTCTAACCTCCAACATCACTCTTAACTCTCGATCTCTAACCTCTAACCATGGAATCCGGGACAAAGTGGCAAGTTGGATGCAAAACTGTCTCAGAGGTAGGAAGCAAAGGGTAATGGTTGATGGATGTTTTTGTGACTGGAAGGCTGTATCCAGTGGGGTTCCGCCAGGCTCAGTGCTGGGTCCCTTGCTTTTTGTGGTATATATCAATGACTTGAACTTCAATGTTGGGGGTATGATTAAGAAGTTTGCAGGTGATACTAAAATAGGCTGTGTGGTTGATAATGAAGAAAGCTGCGGACTGCAAGAAGATATCAATGTACTGGTCAGGTGGGCAGAACTGTGGCAAATGGAATTTAATCCGGATAAGTGTGAGGTAATGCATTTTGGGGAGGTCTAACAAGGCGAGGGAATACACATTAAATGGTACGACACTGAAAAGTGTAGAGGAACAAAGGAACCTTGGAGTGCAGGTCCACAGATCCCTGAAGGGAGCAGGCCAGGTAGATAAGGTGGTTAAGAAGGTATATGGAATACTTGCCTTTATTAGCCGAGGCATAGAATACAAAAGTAGGGAGGTTATGCTTGAACTGTATAAAACACGTGTTAGGCGGCAGCTGGAGTACTGTATTGTGTTCCTAACACAGATGAGGCTGCACACAGGGAGGTTAAAGTAACAGTGACCTCAGTCTTTATTAAGACACTCCAGAGTGAGGATCGGGCCTTAGGGATCGGCTTATATACAGTGCTCCCAAGGGATGCTGGGATCCCTTGGGACTTCAGGTGATGCGCTCCCTGGTGGCGGAACATGGGAGTGCATGCTTTACGGATACACAACATCACTCCCCCACCAAAGTCAAAGTGAAAACTATTTACAAGGTGAGGCGGTCGGGAGCCTTTCTTTCCCTCGTGGACCGCCTCGGAACAAATGTCTGTTCTGGTGTGTTGGCTGTGCCCTCGCTGAGCTGGCGTGTTGTTGGCCCTGCAGGGCTGCTGGGTGAGCCTGGCCTTGCTGGGCTGTTGGGCGTGATGGGTTCGATTTCCTGGTCCGGCGTGGTGTCGTTGATCCTTTGGGTGTGTGTTGTGGGCTCGAAAAAGGTGGTGTCTGCTGTGGGTTGTTCAGGGCAGTCTGTGAACCGCAGCCTCGTTTGGTCCAGGTGCTTTCTGCAAATTTGTCCATTGTCTAGTTTGACTACAAACACCCTATTCCCTTCTTTAGCTTTCACCGTGCCCGCGATCCACTTGGGACCATGTCCATAGTTTAGCACATACACAGGGTCATTCAGATCAATTTCCTGTGACACAGTGGCGCGACCATCGTTTACATTTTGTTGCTGCCGCCTGCTCTCTACCTGATCATGTAGGTTGGGGTAGACCAGCGAGAGTCTGGTTTTAAGTGTCCTTTTCATGAGTAGCTCAGCCGGGGGCACCCCTGTGAGTGAGTGGGGTCTCGTACGGTAGCTGAGCAGTACTCGGGACAGGCGGGTTTGGAGTGAGCCTTCTGTGACTCGTTTCAGGCTCTGTTTGATTGTTTGTACTGCCCGCTCTGCCTGCCCATTGGAGGCTGGTTTAAACGGGGCCGAGGTGACATGTTTGATCTCATTGCAGGTCATAAATTCTTTAAATTCGGCACTGGTGAAACATGGCCCGTTGTCACTGACCAGTATGTCAGGCAGGCCGTGGGGAACAAGCATTTTACCGAGAAATGGGCCCGCATAGTCGACATGGATCCTTGACCATGGTCTGGAGGGCCAGGAACTCAAACTTAGTGGTGCCTCTCTGGGTGCGTTGCTCAACTGAGCACACACACTGCATTGCCGTACACAGGACTCTAAGTCAGAGTCGATACCAGGCCACCACATGTGGGATCTGGCTATCGCTTTCATCATTACTATACCCGGGTGTGTGCTGTGGAGATCCAAGCTGAACGTCTCCCTGCCCTTTTTGGGTAGCACTACGTGTTTACCCCACAACAGGCAGTCTGCCTGAATGGACAGCTCGTCCTTTCCCCGCTGGAATGGCTTGATTAGCTCTTGCATTTCAACGGGGATGTTGGCCCAGCTCCCATGCAGTACAGTTTTTTACTAGGGACAGCAGAGGATCTTGGCTGGTCCAAGTCCTAATCTGGCGGGCTGTGACAGGTGATTTATCATTTTCAAATGCTTCCATGACCATCAACAAGTCTGCGGGCTGCGCCACCATCAACAAGTTTGCAGGCTGCACCATTTCCACCTCCGTGGTGGGCAATGGTAGTCGACTGAGAGCATCCGCACAGTTCTCGGTGCCTGGCCTATGGCGGATGGTATAGTTATACGCTGATAGCGCGAGTGCCCACCTTTGTATGCGGGCTGAGGCATTAGTATTTATCCCCTTGTTTTCAGCGAACAGGGATATGAGGGGCTTGTGATCGGTTTCCAGCTCAAATTTGAGGCCAAACAGATACTGATGCATTTTCTTTACCCCGAACACACACACGCTAATGCCTCTTTCTCAATCATGCTATAGGCCCTCTCGGCCTTAGACAAGCTCCTGGAGGCATAAGCGACAGGTTGCAACTTCCCCGCAACGTTAGCTGGTTGTAATACACACCCGACTCCGTATGACGACGCGACACATGCTAGCACATGTCTTTTACACGGGTTATACAATACAAGCAGCTTGTTGGAGCATAAAATGTTTCTGGCTTTCTCAAAAGCAATTACTTGTTTTTTTCCCCATACCCAGTTCTCACCTTTACGCAATAACACATGTAGGGGCTCTAAAAGGGTGCTTAATCCCGGTAGGAAGTTCCCAAAATAGTTGAGGAGTCCCAGGAACGACCGCAGCTCCGTGACATTCTGTGGCCAGGGTGCGTTCCTGATAGCCTCTGTCTTGGCGTCTGTGGGCCGAATGCCGTCCGCCGCTATCTTTCTCCCCAAAAACTCCACTTCTGTTGCCATGAAGACGCATTTCGACCTCTTCAGCCGCAGCCCTATGCGATCCAGTCGCTGGAGGACCTCCTCCAGGTTTTGTAGGTGCTCGGCGGTGTCCCGACCCATGACCAATATATCATCCTGAAAAACCACCGTGCATGGTACCGACTTGAGTAGGCTCTCCATGTTTCTCTGGAAGATTGCTGCAGCCGACTGAATTCCAAACGGGCATCTGTTGTAGATGAACAGTCCCTTGTGTGTGTTGATGCAGGTGAGGCCCTTCGAAGACTCCTCCAGCTCCTGCGTCATGTAGGCTGAAGTCAGGTCGAGCTTGGTGAACGTCTTGCCTCCTGCCAGCGTCACAAATAGGTCGTCAGCCTTAGGTAGCGGGTATTGGTCCTGTAGCAAGAAACAATTAATAGTTACTTTATAATCGCCGCAAATCCTGACCGTGCCATCACTTTTGAGTACTGGAACAATCGGGCTGGCCCACTCGCTGAATTCCACTGGGGAGATGATGCCCTCGCGTTGCAGCCTGTCCAGCTCGATTTCCACTCTCTCCCTCATCATGTGAAGTACCGCTCGCGCCTTGTAGTGAATGGGTCGTGCCTCTGGGACCAAGTGGATCCGCACCTTCGCCCCGGAAAAGTTTCCAATGCCTGGCTCAAAAAGGGAAGGAAATTTGTTAAGAACCTGGGTACATGAGGCCTCATCGACATGTGATAGCGCTCGGATGTCATCCCAGTTCCAGCGGATTTTGCCCAGCGAGCTCCTTCCAAGCAGTGTGGGGCCATCGCCCGGGACAATCCAGAGTGGCAGTTTGTGCACCGTGCCCTCGTAGGTGACCTTGACCATGGCGCTGCCCAGGACAGTGATAAGCTCTTTGGTGTACGTTCTCAGTTTCGTGTGGATGGGGCTCAGGGCTGGTCTGAGTGCCTTGTTGCATCACAGTCTCTCAAACATCTTATTACTCATGATGGATTGGCTAGCGCCAGTGTCCAGTTCCATGGCTACAGGTAAGCCATTCAATTTTACTATAGGTGGACATTTCGTCGAAAATGCGTGCACCCCGTGTACTTCAGCATCTGTCTCCTCTCTCTGAGGCTTGAAATTGTTTTGATCCACCATGGACCGATCTTCCTCTGCCATGTGGTGGTTAGCAGGTTTTGCAGAGCTTGCAGCTCGTTTGCAAGCTCGTTGGAGGTGCCCCATTGTTCCACAGCTCTTGCAAACATACCCTTTGAAGCGGCATGAATAGGCTGAATGGAAGCCTCCACAACGCAAGCAAGGTGTGAATTGCCTTGTATTCATCCTTTGTTGGGGATTCTGAGTCATCTGGGTCACCTGAGGCCTGCTGGCAGTTGCAGACTCGTGGTTTCTGCCCTGTACATTTCTACTCGCAAACACAGTTCCAGTTAATTTATGAACATTGCTAGCACTTGTGTGCTGAGAGATTTGTTTTGTGTTATCATTTGTTTGGTGGACATAAACGCCTGTGCTATCGCAATGGCCTTACTGAGGGTCGGTATCTCTCGTCAAAAGTTTTCGTAGGATAGTCTCGTGGCCAATGCCCAGTACAAAAAAGTCTCTGAGCATTTGCTCCAGGTAGCCATCAAACTCACATTGTCCTGTAAGTCGCCTTAGCTCGGCGACGTAGCTCGCCACTTCCTGACCTTCAGATCGCTGGCACGTGTAGAACCGATACCTCGCCATCAGCACGCTCTCCCTCGGGTTAAGATGCTCCCCAACCAGTGTACACAGCTCCTCATACGACTTATCTGTGGGTTTCACCGGAGCCAGAAGATTCTTCATGAGGCTGTAGGTCAGTGCCCCGCAGACCGTGAGGAGGACCGCTCTCCTTTTTGCAGCGCTTCCTTCTCCGTCCAGCTCGTTGGCTACAAAGTACTGGTCTAGCCGTTCGACATAGGCTTCCCAGGCCTCACCCTCCGAGAACTTCTCCAGGATTCCCACAGTTTGCTGCATCTTTGCGTTGGATTCGTATACTCGTCACCAGTTATTGTGTTCCGAACACAGATGAGACTGTACACAGGGAGGTTAAAGTAACAGTGACCTCAATCTTTATTAAGACATTCCAGAGTGAGGAACAGGCTTATATACAGTGCTCCCAAGGGATGCTGGGATCGCTTGGGACTTCAGGGGATGTGCCCCCTGGTGGCGGAACATGGGAATGCATGCTTTACAGATACACAACATACTACGTACAGTTCTAGTCACCACATTACAGGAAAGATGTGATTGCACTGGAAAGGGTGCAGAGGAGATTTACAAGAATGTTACCTAGACTGGAGAATTTTTGTTATGAGGAAAGATTGGAGATGTTGGGTCTGTTTTCTTTGCAACAGAGGAGGCTGAGGGGAGACCTGATTGAGGTGTATAACATTATGAGGGGCCTGGATAGAGTGGATAGGAAGGACCTGTTTCTCTTGGCAGAGGGGTCAACAACCAGGGGGCATAGATTTAAAGTAACTGGGGGGACTTTTAGAGGAGATATGAGGGGAAATGTCTTTACCCAGAGGTTGATGGGGGTCTGGAACTCACGGCCTGAAAGGGTGGTAGAGGCAGAAAGCCTCACCACATTAAAAAAGTACCTGGATGTGCACCTGAAGTGCCGTAACCTGCAGGGCGACGGACCCAGAGCTGGAAAGTGGGATTAGGCTGGGTAGCTCTTGGTCGGCCGGCGCGGACACGATGGGCCGAATGGCCTCTTTCCGTGCCGTAAATTTCTATGATTCTCACTCTTCCCTAACCTCTGACCTCTAACCTCGCTCTTCCCTCTATCCCGACCTCTAACCCAACTCTTCCCTCTCCCAACCTCTGACCCCACAATATTTCAACTTCCTGTGCACATCATGACTGGAGAAGCAGTCAATACAAACCTTTCTTTACAATTTACTGATGGTAAATCTGACTGCTTACTTCATGCTCTCGTGTCACCCACAGCAATGGGAGCAGCTTATGGGAGCGGACAGGCACAGGGCAGGCCAGCTCACTGTATATCATGGAATATTCATCCTGCCTCACGCATTAACCACACCTGGACACAGCTAAAGGAACGGAATAGGAACACAAACTCACAGGTATATCCTCACCCCCTCCCCAGGTACATCCTCACCCCCTCCCCAGGTATATCCTCACCCCCTCCCCAGGTATATCCTCACCCCCTCCCCAGGTACATCCTCACCCCCTCCCCAGGTATATCCTCACCCCCTCCCCAGGTATATCTTCACCCCCTCCCCAGGTACATCCTCACCCCCTCCCCAGGTACACCCTCACCCCCTCCCCAGGTACATCCTCACCCCCTCCCCAGGTATATCCTCACCCCCTCCCCAGGTATATCCTCACCCCCTCCCCAGGTATATCCTCACCCCCTCCCCAGGTATATCCTCACCCCCTCCCCAGGTATATCCTCACCCCCTCCCCAGGTACATCCTCACCCCCTCCCCAGGTATATCCTCACCCCCTCCCCAGGTACATCCTCACCCCCTCCCCAGGTACACCCTCACCCCCTCCCCAGGTACATCCTCACCCCCTCCCCAGGTATATCCTCACCCCCTCCCCAGGTATATCCTCACCCCCTCCCCAGGTATATCCTCACCCCCTCCCCAGGTACATCCTCACCCCCTCCCCAGGTATATCCTCACCCCCTCCCCAGGTATATCTTCATCCCTTCTCCGGGTATATTCTCACCCCTTCCCCGGGTATATTCCCAGCTCCTCCCCAGGTATATCCTCACCTCCTCCCCCTCCCCAGATACATCCTCGTCCCCTCCCCCAGGTACATCCCATGCCACGCCTTGTGTATTTGAGCCTGTGAATGACGGGGCTGTGCACAGACCCTGAGCCCCAGCCGGAGACCAGCTGCTCTTCCCTCCTGCACGATTCTCACCTTCCCTTTCTCGTCGGTCATCATGTGCAGCTCTTGCTCGCTCAGCCACGACTCCACCTCAGACGCATCAAAGTAATATTGGTGGGCTCGTTGCATGGCCGCCAGTCTCTGCTGCCGCTGCTGCGTCTCCCCTTGCAGGGCTTCCCACAGCTCCCGCAACCGCTCCATACTCACACGCACAACGTCAGCCTCCGGGCTGCGGATCGAAGCAATGTGCCCCGCTCTCTCCAGCACATCACTGATCCGAGGCTGGTGACCCTGGACCTCACGCTGAAGTGTCTGTAAATAACAAACAGAGTCAGTGTGCACAGTACTGAGGGAGTGTGTGTGTGTCTGTGTGTACGTATGTCTCTGTGTGCAGATATGTGTGTGTGTGAGTGTGTGTGAGTGTAGGTGTGTGAGTGTAGGTGTGTCTGAGTGTGTGTGTCTGTGTGTGTCTATGTGTGTGAGTGTTTGTGTATCTGAGTGTGTGTGCGTGTGTATGTGTAAGTGTTTGTGTGTCTGCGTGTGTGTGCGTGTGTATGTGCAAGTGTTTGTGTGTCTGCGTCTGTGTGTGAGTGTAGGTGTGTGAGTGTCTGTGTGTCTGAATGTGTGTGCGTGTATATGTGTAAGTGTTTGTGTGTCTGCGTGTGAGTGTGTGTGTGTGTCTATGTGTGTGAGTGTTTGTGTGTCTGAGTGTGTGTGCGTGTATATGTGTAAGTGTTTGTGTGTCTGCGTGTGAGTGTGTGTGTGTGTCTATGTGTGTGAGTGTTTGTGTGTCTGAGTGTGTGTGCGTGTGTATATGTAAGTGTTTGTGTGTCTGAGTGTGAGTGTCTGTGTGTGTCTATGTGTGTGAGTGTTTGTGTGTCTGAGTGTGTGTGCGTGTGTATATGTAAGTGTTTGTGTGTCTGCGTGTGAATGTGTGTGTGAGTGTAGGTGTGTGAGTGCCTGTGTGTCTGAGTGTGTGTGCGTGTGTATGTGTAAGTGTTTGTGTGTCTGAGTGTGAGTGTGAGTGTGTGTGTGAGCCTTCCAGTAACAAAAACACCCATCGACCATTACCCTTTGCTTCCTACCTCTGAGCCAATTTTGGATCCAACTTGCCACTTTGCCCTGGATCCCATGGGCTTTTACTTTCCGATCCCATTCCCTGATTCACTCTCCCGATCACATTCCCCGATTCACTCACCCGATCCCATTCCGATTCACTCTCCCGATCCCATTCCCCGATTCACTCTCCCGATCCCAATCCCCGATTCACTCTCCCGATCCCAATCCCCGATTCACTCTCCTGATCCCATTCCCTGATTCACTCTCCCGATCCCATTCCCTGATTCACTCTCCCGATCCCAATCCCCGATTCACTCTCCCGATCCCAATCCCCGATTCACGCTCCCAATCACATTCCCTTATTCACTCTCCCTATCCCAATCCCTGATTCACTCTCCCGATCCCATTCCCCGATTCACTCTCCCGATCCCAATCCCCGATTCACGCTCCCGATCACATTCCCCGATTCACGCTCCCGATCCCAATCCCCGATTCACTCTCCCGATCCCATTCCCTGATTCACTCTCCCGATCCCATTCCCCGATTCACTCTCCCGATCCCAATCCCCGATTCACTCTCCCGATCCCAATCCCTGATTCACTCTCCCGATCCCATTCCGATTCACTCTCCCGATCCCATTCCCTGATTCACTCTCCCGATCCCATTCCCTGATTCACGCTCCCGATCCCATTCCCTGATTCACTCTCCCGATCCCATTCCCTGATTCACGCTCCCGATCCCAATCCCTGATTCACGCTCCCGATCTCAATCCCTGATTCACTCTCCCGATCCCATTCCCTGATTCACTCTCCCGATCTCAATCCCTGATTCACTCTCCCGATCCCAATCCCTGATTTACTCTCCCGATCCCAATCCCTGATTCACTCTCCCGATCCCAATCCCTGATTCACTCTCCTGATCCCATTCCGTGATTCACTCTCCCGATCCCATTCCCTGATTCACTCTCCCGATCTCAATCCCTGATTCACTCTCCCGATCCCAATCCCTGATTCACTCTCCCGATCGCAATCCCTGATTCACTCTCCCGATCCCAATCCCTGATTCACTCTCCCGATCCCAATCCCTGATTCACTCTCCCGATCCCAATCCTTGATTCACTCTCCCGATCCCAATCCCTGATTCACTCTCCCGATCCCAATCCCTGATTCACTCTCCCGATCTCAATCCCTGATTCACTCTCCCGATCCCAATCCCTGATTCACTCTCCCGATCTCAATCCCTGATTCACTCTCCCGATCCCAATCCCTGATTCACTCTCCCGATCCCAATCCCTGATTCACTCTCCCGATCTCAATCCCTGATTCACTCTCCCGATCCCATTCCCTGATTCACTCTCCCGATCCCAATCCCTGATTCACTCTCCCGATCCCAATCCCTGATTCACTCTCCCGATCCCAATCCCTGATTCACTCTCCCGATCTCAATCCCTGATTCACTCTCCCGATCCCATTCCCTGATTCACTCTCCCGATCCCATTCCCTGATTCACTCTCCCGATCCCGATCACGTTCTGTTGCTGTCACTCACCTGAAGTTTTTTCAGAAGGAGCTGCACTGTTTGCAGATTACTCCCATGATCTTGGGATTTGGCCAATGGCAGGCGTTCCTCGACCCAAAGCTGCACAACACACAACACTTTCAGCTTCTCGTGACCGAGACCAGAACAGGGGCTACCGAAACGTGCACACTTTCAGGCTAGCTACACCATCGTGTAGTTATATTGCAGGAACAACATAAAGTATAGTTATGCTGAAATAACAAAAACCTGTCCTTATATAGCGCCTTTAACATAGTAAAACGTCCCAAGGCTCTGCAATGGAGTGTTAGCAAATATCATTTGACATCGAGCCACTTAAGGCGATATTAGGACAGGCGAGAGACGTAGGTTTTAAGAAGCGACGGAGGAGAGGGTGTTAGCGAGGCGGAGAGGTTTAGGGAGTGAATTCCAGAGCTTGGGGCCTCAGCACTTGAAAGCACGGCTGCCAATGGTGGAGTGATGGAAATCAGGGATGCTCAAGAATCCAGAATTGGAGGAGTGCAAAGATCTCAGGGGGTTGTGGGTCTGGAGGAGATTACAGAGATAAGAAAGGGCGAGGCCATGGAGGGATTTGAAAATAAGAAGGAGAACTTTTAAATCGAGTCGTTGCTGGACTGGGAGCCAATGTAGATCAGTGAGCACAGGGGGTGATGGGTGATGGGACTTGGTGTGAGTTAGGACACGGGGCAGTGAGCACAGGGGGTGATGGGTGAGTGGGACTGGGTGTGAGTTAGGACACGGGGCAGTGAGCACAGGGGGTGATGGGTGAGTGGGACTGGGTGTGAGTTAGGACACGGGGCAGTGAGCACAGGGGGTGATGGGTGAGCGGGACTGGGTGTGAGTTAGGACACGGGGCAGTGAGCACAGGGGGTGATGGGTGAGCGGGACTCGGTGCGAGTTAGGACACGGGGCAGTGAGCACAGGGGGTGATGGGTGAGTGGGACTGGGTGTGAGTTAGGACACGGGGCAGTGAGCACAGGGGGTGATGGGTGAGTGGGACTGGGTGTGAGTTAGGACACGGGGAGCGAGCACAGGGGGTGATGGGTGAGTGGGACTGGGTGAGAGTTAGGACACGGGTCAGCGAGCACAGGGGGTGATGGGTGAGCGGGACTCGGTACGAGTTAGGACACGGGTCAGTGAGCACAGGGGGTGATGGGTGAGTGGGACTCGGTGCGAGTTAGGACACGGGGCAGTGAGCCCAGGAGGTGATGGGTGAGCGGGACTGGGTGCGAGTTAGGACACGGGGCAGTGAGCACAGGGGGTGATGGGTGAGCGGGACTGGGTGCGAGTTAGGACACGGGGCAGTGAGCACAGGGAGTGATGGGTGAGCGGGACTCGGTGCGAGTTAGGACACGGGGCAGTGAGCACAGGGGGTGATGGGTGAGCGGGACTCGGTGTGAGTTAGGACACGGGTCAGTGAGCACAGGGGGTGATGGGTGAGTGGGACTCGGTGCGAGTTAGGACACGGGGCAGTGAGCCCAGGAGGTGATGGGTGAGCGGGACTGGGTGCGCGTTAGGACACGGGGCAGTGAGCACAGGGGGCGATGGGTGAGCGGGACTCGGTGCGGGTTAGGACACGGGGCAGTGAGCACAGGGGGTGATGGGTGAGTGGGACTCGGTGCGAGTTAGGACACGGGGCAGTGAGCACAGGGGGTGATGGGTGAGTGGGACTGGGTGCGAGTTAGGACACGGGGCAGTGAGCACAGGGAGTGATGGGTGAGCGGGACTCGGTGCGAGTTAGGACACGGGGCAGTGAGCCCAGGAGGTGATGGGTGAGCGGGACTGGGTGCGAGTTAGGACACGGGGCAGTGAGCCCAGGAGGTGATGGGTGAGCGGGACTGGGTGCGAGTTAGGACACGGGGCAGTGAGCACAGGGAGTGATGGGTGAGCGGGACTGGATGCGAGTTAGGACACGGGGCAGTGAGCACAGGGGGTGATAGGTGAGCAGGACTCGGTGCGAGTTAGGACACGGGGCAGTGAGCCCAGGAGGTGATGGGTGAGCGGGACTGGGTGCGAGTTAGGACACGGGGCAGTGAGCACAGGGAGTGATGGGTGAGCGGGACTCGGTGCGAGTTAGGACACGGGGCAGTGAGCACAGGGGGTGATGGGTGAGCGGGACTCGGTGTGAGTTAGGACACGGGTCAGTGAACACAGGGGGTGATGGGTGAGTGGGACTCGGTGCGAGTTAGGACACGGGGCAGTGAGCCCAGGAGGTGATGGGTGAGCGGGACTGGGTGCGAGTTAGGACACGGGGCAGTGAGCACAGGGGGTGATGGGTGAGCGGGACTGGGTGCGAGTTAGGACACGGGGCAGTGAGCACAGGGAGTGATGGGTGAGCGGGACTCGGTGCGAGTTAGGACACGGGGCAGTGAGCACAGGAGGTGATGGGTGAGCGGGACTTGGTGCAAGTTAGGACACGGGGCAGTGAGCACAGGGGGTGATGGGTGAGCGGGACTCGGTGCGAGTTAGGACACGGGGCAGCGAGCACAGGGGGTGATGGGTGAGCGGGACTCGGTGCGAGTTAGGACACGGGGCAGCGAGCACAGGGGGTGATGGGTGAGCGGGACTGGGTGCGAGTTAGGACACGGGGTCAGCGAGCCCAGCGGGTGATGGGTGAGCGGGACTCAGTGCGAGTTAGGACACGGGGCAGTGAGCACAGGGGGTGATGGGTGAGCGGGACTCGGTGCGAGTTAGGACACGGGGCAATGAGCACAGGGGGTGATGGGTGAGCGGGACTCGGTGCGAGTTAGGACACGGGGCAGTGAGCACAGGGGGTGATGGGTGAGCGGGACTCGGTGCGAGTTAGGACACGGGGCAGTGAGCCCAGGAGGTGATGGGTGAGCGGGACTGGGTGCGAGTTAGGACACGGGGCAGTGAGCACAGGGAGTGATGGGTGAGCGGGACTCGGTGCGAGTTAGGACACGGGGCAGTGAGCACAGGGGGTGATGGGTGAGCGGGACTCGGTGTGAGTTAGGACACGGGTCAGTGAACACAGGGGGTGATGGGTGAGTGGGACTCGGTGCGAGTTAGGACACGGGGCAGTGAGCCCAGGAGGTGATGGGTGAGCGGGACTCGGTGTGAGTTAGGACACGGGGAGCGAGCACAGGGGGTGATGGGTGAGCGGGACTCGGTGCGAGTTAGGACACGGGGCAGCGAGCACAGGGGGTGATGGGTGAGCGGGACTGGGTGCGAGTTAGGACACGGGGTCAGCGAGCCCAGCGGGTGATGGGTGAGCGGGACTCAGTGCGAGTTAGGACATGGGGCAGTGAGCACAGGGGGTGATGGGTGAGCGGGACTGGGTGCGAGTTAGGACACGGGGCAGCGAGCACAGGGGGTGATGGGTGAGCGGGACTCGGTGCGAGTTAGGACACGGGGCAGTGAGCACAGGGGATGATGGGTGAGCGGGACTCGGTGTGAGTTAGGACACGGGGCAGTGAGCACAGGGAGTGATGGGTGGGCGGGACTCGGTGCAAGTTAGGACACGGGGCAGTGAGCACAGGGGGTGATGGGTGAGCGGGACTCGGTGTGAGTTAGGACACGGGGAGCGAGCACAGGGGGTGATGGGTGAGCGGGACTCGGTGCGAGTTAGGACACGGGGCAGTGAGCACAGGGGGTGATGGGTGAACGGGACTCGGTGTGAGTTAGGACACAGGGCAGCGAGCACAGGGGGTGATGGGTGAACGGGACTCGGTGTGAGTTAGGACACGGGGCAGTGAGCACAGGGAGTGATGGGTGAGCGGGACTCGGTGCGAGTTAGGACACGGGGCAGTGAGCACAGGGGGTGATGGGTGAGCGGGACTCGGTGCGAGTTAGGACACGGGGCAGTGAGCACAGGGGGTGATGGGTGAGCGGGACTCGGTGCGAGTTAGGACACGGGGCAGTGAGCACAGGGAGTGATGGGTGAGCGGGACTCTGCGAGTTAGGACACTGGGCAGTGAGCACAGGGGGTGATGGGTGAGCGGGACTCGGTGCGAGTTAGGACACGGGGCAGTGAGCACAGGGGGTGATGGGTGAGCGGGACTCAGTGCGAGTTAGGACACGGGGCAGCGAGCACAGGGGGTGATGGGTGAGCGGGACTCTGCGAGTTAGGACACGGGGCAGTGAGCACAGGGAGTGATGGGTGAGCGGGACTCGGTGCGAGTTAGGACACGGGGCAGCGAGCACAGGGGGTGATGGGTGAGCGGGACTCTGCGAGTTAGGACACGGGGCAGTGAGCACAGGGGGTGATGGGTGAGCGGGACTCGGTGCGAGTTAGGACACGGGGCAATGAGCACAGGGGGTGATGGGTGAGCGGGACTCGGTGCGAGTTAGGCCACGGGGCAGTGAGCACAGGGGGTGATGGGTGAGCGGGACTCGGTGCGAGTTAGGACACGGGGCAGTGAGCACAGGGGGTGATGGGTGAGCGGGACTCAGTGCGAGTTAGGACACGGGGCAGTGAGCACAGGGGGTGATGGGTGAACGGGACTCGGTGTGAGTTAGGACACGGGGCAGCGGGCACAGGGGGTGATGGGTGAACGGGACTCGGTGTGAGTTAGGACACGGGGCATTGAGTACAGTGGGTGATGGGTGAGCGGGACTGGGTGTGAGTTAGGACACGGGGCAGTGAGCACAGGGAGTGATGGGTGAGCGGGACTTGGTGTGAGTTAGGACACGGGGTCGGCGAGCCCAGCGGGTGATGGGTGAGCGTGACTCAGTGCGAGTTAGGACACGGGGCAGCGAGCACAGGGGGTGATGGGTGAGCGGGACTGGGTGCGAGTTAGGACACGGGGTCAGCGAGCCCAGCGGGTGATGGGTGAGCGGGACTCAGTGCGAGTTAGGACATGGGGCAGTGAGCACAGGGGGTGATGGGTGAACGGGACTCGGTGTGAGTTAGGACACAGGGCAGCGAGCACAGGGGGTGATGGGTGAACGGGACTCGGTGTGAGTTAGGACACGGGGCAGTGAGCACAGGAGGTGATGGGTGTGCGGGACTTGGTGCAAGTTAGGACACGGGGCAGTGAGCACAGGGGGTGATGGGTGAGCGGGACTCGGTGTGAGTTAGGACACGGGGAGCGAGCACAGGGGGTGATGGGTGAGCGGGACTCGGTGCGAGTTTGGACACGGGGCAGTGAGCACAGGGGGTGATGGGTGAGCAGGACTCGGTGCGAGTTAGGACACGGGGCAGTGAGCACAGGAGGTGATGGGTGTGCGGGACTTGGTGCAAGTTAGGACACGGGGCAGTGAGCACAGGGGGTGATGGGTGAGCGGGACTCGGTGTGAGTTAGGACACGGGGAGCGAGCACAGGGGGTGATGGGTGAGCGGGACTCGGTGCGAGTTTGGACACGGGGCAGTGAGCACAGGGGGTGATGGGTGAGCAGGACTCGGTGCGAGTTAGGACACGGGGCAGTGAGCACAGGGGGTGATGGGTGAACGGGACTCGGTGTGAGTTAGGACACAGGGCAGCGAGCACAGGGGGTGATGGGTGAACGGGACTCGGTGTGAGTTAGGACACGGGGCAGTGAGCATAGTGGGTGATGGGTGAGCGGGACTTGGTGCGAGTTAGGACACGGGGCAGTGAGCACAGGGAGTGATGGGTGAGCGGGACTCGGTGCGAGTTAGGACACGGGGCAGTGAGCACAGGGGGTGATGGGTGAGCGGGACTCGGTGCGAGTTAGGACACGGGGCAGTGAGCACAGGGAGTGATGGGTGAGCGGGACTCTGCGAGTTAGGACACGGGGCAGTGAGCACAGGGGGTGATGGGTGAGCGGGACTCGGTGCGAGTTAGGACACGGGGCAGTGAGCACAGGGGGTGATGGGTGAGCGGGACTCGGTGCGAGTTAGGACACGGGGCAGCGAGCACAGGGGGTGATGGGTGAGCGGGACTCTGCGAGTTAGGACACGGGGCAGTGAGCACAGGGAGTGATGGGTGAGCGGGACTCGGTGCGAGTTAGGACACGGGGCAGCGAGCACAGGGGGTGATGGGTGAGCGGGACTCTGCGAGTTAGGACACGGGGCAGTGAGCACAGGGGGTGATGGGTGAGCGGGACTCGGTGCGAGTTAGGACACGGGGCAATGAGCACAGGGGGTGATGGGTGAGCGGGACTCGGTGCGAGTTAGGACACGGGGCAGTGAGCACAGGGGGTGATGGGTGAGCGGGACTCGGTGCGAGTTAGGACACGGGGCAGTGAGCACAGGGGGTGATGGGTGAGCGGGACTCGGTGCGAGTTAGGACACGGGGCAGTGAGCACAGGGGGTGATGGGTGAGCGGGACTCAGTGCGAGTTAGGACACGGGGCAGTGAGCACAGGGGGTGATGGGTGAGCGGGACTCAGTGCGAGTTAGGACACGGGGCAGTGAGCACAGGGGGTGATGGGTGAGCGGGACTCAGTGCGAGTTAGGACACGGGGCAGTGAGCACAGGGGGTGATGGGTAAGCGGGACTCGGTGCGAGTTAGGACACGGGGCAGTGAGCACAGGGGGTGATGGGTGAGCGGGACTCAGTGCGAGTTAGGACACGGGGCAGCAGCGTTTTGAATGATCTCAAGTTGACGGAAGGTGGGAAGATGTGAGGCATTTGAAGTCAAGAGATAACAAAACATGTGAGTTCCAGCAGCGGAGGTGGGCGATGTTATGCAGGAGGGGCGGGTGGTCTTGGTGTTGGAGCGGGATCGAGTCGGTAGCTCATGTGAAGGCCAAATATGACACCAAGGTTATGAACAGGCTGGTTCAGCCTCAGACAGAAGCTCGGGAGAAAGATGGAATCGGTGGCTAGGGGATGGAGTTTTTGACGTGGACCGAAGACAATGGCTTCAGACTTTCCAATATTCAATGCTGTCCAGCCTTCACTTGGTAAATGGAGCAGTCTCCTCAGTCCGGGGTAACGTGTGAGAAACAGCTCTATTTACCATCGTGTCCAGGCTGTAAGAACATGTGTGTTTGACCGAGCAGCGTCGGCTTTGAGTGCGGTACTTACAGTTTCATCCTCCATATCCCGCGTCACCTGGTGAACTTCTTTGGAAGCCAGCAGAATCCTCCGTCGTTGCTTCAGAGGTTCAATCAGACGCACAATTCTCGTTTCCACTACATTTTGCTTCTCGTTAACTTCTTCTTTCCCTGCCCCTTCCTGGTGCAGGGTAGCGGCCTGCGCCTGCAGCTCCCCAACCTCCTTGTACCAGCCCTCCATCTGATTCTCCAGTACCTGCAGATCAGGACATCAGCAGACATCATTGGGTAATCCTCAATGCTCACCAATAAACCGCTGCCTACAGCCAATCGCAGCCTCCTGCCGCTCTCAGCCTCGAGCCAATCGCAGTCTCCTGCCGCTCTCAGCCTCCAGCCAATCGCAGCCTCCTGCCGCTCTCAGCCTCCAGCCAATCGCAGTCTCCTGCCGCTCTCAGCCTCCAGCCAATCGCAGTCTCCTGCCGCTCTCAGCCTCGAGCCAATCGCAGTCTCCAGCCAATCGCAGCCTCCAGCCAATCGCAGCCTCCGGCCAATCGCAGCCTCCTGCTGCTCTCAGCCTCGAGCCAATCGCAGTCTCCAGCCAATCGCAGCTCCAGGCCAATCGCAGCCTCCAGGCACTCACAACAGCCTTTAATCAGTCAATTCAAATACCAACATCCGATGTGATTTATTCAAACACATGGCTGAATGGCAGCTCTTTTTAATTAATAGTGAGTTACTTAAATTCTGGTCACAATTGTAAAAGTAATTATTGCCTGTCTTTATCAAGTCTTTCGGATGAGATGTTAAACCGAGGCCCCGTCTGCTCTCTCGGGATGTAAGAGATCCCATTGCACTATTTCGAAGAAGAGCAGGGGAGTTACCCCCGGTGTCCTGACCAATATTTATCCCTCAATCAACATCACTAAAAAATAAATTGTTGTTTGTGGGAGCTTGTGTGCACAATGTTGTTGCTATGTTTCCCACATTACAACAGTGACAACACTTTAAAAAAAATACTTCATTGGCTGTAAAGTGCTTTGGATGTCCTGGGGTTGCGAAAGGCGCTATAGAAATGCAGGTCCATCTTTCTTCCTTGCAATGAAAGTCTATTACCAGGAAATTGTGGTGCACCCTGTTTGTGGGCGATAACATCCACGAGGCGCGAGTTCCTGCGTCAGGTGACGAGGCAACACACCGCCACAGGCGAGTCGGGCACTCTTTTATTTACACGCACGTACAAAGATCTTGAGGGTTGTGGGGCTGGAGGAGATTAAAATGTTAAAATCGAAGTGTTGCCAATGTAGGTTAGCGAGCACAGGGGGTGATGGGTGAGAGGGACTTGGTGCGAGTTAGAGCATGGGGCAGCCGGGCTTTGGTTGACCTCGGGTTTCTATCGGGTAGAATGTGGGAGGCCAGCCAGGAATGCGTTGGAATAGTCAAGTCTAAAGATAACAAAGGCATGGATATCAACATCTGGAGACTGAACGCAGGCCCACATCAACATCTGGAGACTGAATGCAGGCCCGCACCAACATGTGGAGACTGAATGCAGGCCCACATCAACATCTGGAGACTGAACGCAGGCCCACACCAACATCTGGAGACTGAATGCAGGCCCACATCAACATCTGGAGACTGAACGCAGGCCCACATCAACATCTGGAGACTGAACGCAGGCCCGCACCAACATGTGGAGACTGAACGCAGGCCCACTCCAACATCTGGAGACTGAACGCAGGCCCACATCAACATCTGGAGACTGAACGCAGGCGCACATCAACATCTGGAGACTGAACGCAGGCCCACATCAACATCTGGAGACTGAGTGCAGGCCCACACCAACGTCTGGAGACTGAACGCAGGCCCACCAACATCTGGAGACCGAACGCAGGCCCACACCAACATGTGGAGACTGAATGCAGGCCCACATCAACATCTGGAGACTGAGTGCAGGCCCACACCAACATCTGGAGACTGAACACATTCCCACACCAACATCTGGACACTGGACCCAGGCCCACATTAACTCCTGCAGCACATCTAAATCCTCTACCATCTTAACCCTTGCACAGATTTTGGTGCCATCTGTAAACATACTGAGCATGCTCCCAAAACCACTGTCCAGGTCACTGATAAAGGCTGTGAAACGTGACGGGCTTGGGAGCGATCCTGTTTGGAACATGCTTCAGGCTGAACCACATTCACTAACTACAACCTCGGGGCTGCAGCCATTTCCAATTTCTGCTCATAATTCTATCTTGTGAAGTTTGTGCTTATTACCTCGTGCAGAATCATACTGAATAACTTCTGTATGATTCTGCACGAGGTAATAAGCACAGACATTCTCTTGTCCACCATGGTAGTCACCTAGGATCACAGACTTATACAGCATAGACTGAGGCCATTCTTCATTGTGCCTGAGTGAGCTCGCCAATTGGTTCTTTCTCCATCGTCTTGTATTGCTTTCGGTTTGAAGTATGTATCCAGTTCCCTTGTGAAAGTTCCTGTTGAATCTGCTCCCTCCGCCCTTTCAGGCAGCGCGTTCCCGATCACAACTCGCTGCGTAAAATAATTTTCATCGCCTCTCTGGTACTTTTACTAATTATCTTAAATTCGACGAGATTAGTCAAACAGGTCCTACCCTTTCCAAATCCACGCCGACTATCTTTGCTCAACTCATAGCTGGTCCATTGTGCCCGTGCCGGCTCTCTGTAAGATCACCAGCTAGGCGATGGGAACGAGCGGGGGAGTGGGACTAACCAGAGAGCTCTTTCAAAGAGCCAGCACAGGCACAATGGGCTGAATGGCCTCCTTCTGTGATGTATAATTCTACGATTCTCAAACCTAGAGAACTTTGTAAAATGATGACATCTGCAATTTCTCCACCTGTTTGTTTTGCCTTGGAGTGGAAACCATCAGATGCTGGTAATTTGCCAATCTTCAGTCCCACTATTTTCTCCATTACCATTTTATTACTGATATTAAAGTTCGTCCCTTTGATTGATTTTCAGGTTTCCTTGTCCCACTGATATTTTACCTTCTTATTTCACTGCGATAACAGATACAAAGTGCTCAGTTAACAAGTCTTCCAGTTTCTTATTGGCCATTATAGTCTCAGCGGCATCTGACTTTAATGGGCCCACATCTCCCCTCAACACTCCCTCTCTCTTTTAATATATTGATTGAAATTTTTGCTGTTAGCTTTGATACCCTTGTAAGTATTTTTCTTATTCCTTTTTGCGCCACTGACAATAATTCTTTGTTGTTTATTGTATCTCCCCTACCACTTTCCCTTGCCTTTGTGTAAGCCTTTTCTTTTAGCTTGATGCTGTCTCTCACCTTATTTCCTGGCCAGGGTTGTTTAACTACACAAGTGGAGTTTTGGCCTTTTTAGGAGCTGGGTACATGTACTGGGTTTTGTATCGTACCAAATTCTCCTTTAAATACCTCCCACTGTGTGTCTATAGGTTCACCCATTAACAGTATGGCCCAGTCTACTGCAGTCAATTTAGAACATAGGAACAGGAAGAGGCCACTCTGCCCCTCGAGCCTGTTGCACCATTCAATGAGATCATGGACTATCTGTAACTTGGCTCCATCTACCCACCTTGGTTCGGTAATACTCTTGCTGAACAAACATCTAGCAATCCCAGTTTTGTTCAATTGATCACCAGACTCAGCAGTTTGTGTGGGGAGAGAGTTCCAGATTCCCACGGCCCTGTGTGTGAAGAAGTGTTTCCTGACATCGCCCCTGAACGGCCGGGCTCTAATTTTAAGGTTATGTCCCCTTGTTCTGGACTCCCCCCACCAGAGGGAATAGTTTCTCTCGATCCACCCCATCAACTCCTTTAATCATCTTAAACACCTCAATTAGATCACCCCCTTATTGTTCTACACTCAAGGGAACACAAGCCCAGTCTGTGCGACCAGTCCTCGTAATTTAACCCTTTCAGCCCCGGTATCATTCTGTGCAATCCACTCAAAGTTAGCCTTATTTAAAGTTAAAATCTCACTTTCTGACTCTTCTCCCTCTCAAACCAGGTATCAGCTTCAATCGCATTACGGTCACTATTCACAAGATGTCCCCTCACTGTCCGACCGTTACTGCAGCGGAGGTGACCCTGCAGTAGGGGGTGTGTGGAGAGGGCAGACCGTGCACAGGAACAGACATATCCGCCCAAAGCTTCCACTCCCCGCTGCCCACGACAACACACGGCACACACTCACATTCACACAGTAAGACTCGAAAGCAGCAGAGGGATTTAGTGATTCACAAATCACTAACGGTAGCGACACAGTCATAAAAAGTTCAAACCAATACTGAGGTTCACTTTTAGAGGGACAGAATTGAAATGCAGTGAAGTTATGTTAAACTTGTATGGAACCTTGGTTAGACCACACAGCGAGTACTGTTCCGGTCTCCGCATTATAAAAAGGATATTGAGGTATTAAAGTTGGCGGGCGTTGCTGAATTCTTCATGCCCGGTCACTAACCCCTTATTGCCACATGAGACGCTAAGCAGCCGAATTTCTCCCCCACAGATGATGTTTCCACTTGTGGGGAGTGCAAAACTAGGGGCCAAAATATAACGGGCAGATGTGCGCGGTGTACAACAGGCGGGGAGTACAACGAGCGGAGTGTAAAACAGGCGGGTGTATAACGGGCGGGGTGTGTAACGAGCGGGTGTATAACTGGCACGGTGTATAACGGGCGCGGTGTATAACGGGCTGGTGTGTATAAAGGGCAGTGTGTATAACGGGCGCGGTGTATAACGGGCGCGGTGTATAACGGGCTGGTGTGTATAAAGGGCAGTGTGTATAACGGGCGCGGTGTATAACGGGCGCGGTGTATAACGGGCGCGGTGTATAATGGGTGGTGTGTATAACGGGTGGTGTGTATAACGGGGTGTATAATGGGCAGGTTGTATAACGGGGTGTATAATGGGCAGGGTGTATAACAGGGTGTATAACGGGCGGGTGTATAACAGGGTGTATAACGGGCGGGTGTATAACAGGGTGTATAATGGGCGGGTGTATAACAGGGTGTATAATGGGCAGGGTGTATAACAGGGTGTATATCGGGCGGGTGTATAACAGGGTATATAACGGGCTGGTGTATAACAGGGTGTATATCGGGCAGGTGTATAACAGGGTGTATAACTGGCGGGTGTATAACAGGGTGTATATCGGGCGGGTGTATAACAGGGTGTATAATGGGCGGGTGTATAACAGGGTGTATAACGGGCAGGGTGTATAACAGGGTGTATAACGGCCGGGTGTATAACAGGGTGTATAACGGGCAGGGTGTATAACAGGGTGTATAACGGGCGGGTGTATAACAGGGTGTATAACGGGCGGGGGTATAACGGGGTGTATAACGGGTGGGTGTATAATGGGGTGTATAACTGCCGGGTGTATAACAAGGTCTATAACGGGCGGGTGTATAACAGGGTGTATAACGGGTAGGGTGTATAACGGCCGGGTGATAACGGCCGGGTGTATAACGGCCGGGTGTATAACGGGGTGTATAACGGGCGGGTGTATAACAGGGTGTATAACGGGCGGGTGTATAACAGGGTGTATAACGGGCGGGTGTATAACAGGGTGTATAACGGGCGGGTGTATAACGGGGTGTATAACGGGCGGGTGTATAACGGGCGGGTGTATAACGGGGTGTATAACGGGCGGGTGTATAACAGGGTGTATATTGGGCGTGTGTATAACAGGGTGTATAATGGGCGGGTGTATAACAGGGTGTACAACGGGCAGGGTGTATAACAGGGTGTATAACGGCCGGGTGTATAACGGGGTTTATAACGGGCGGGTGTATAACGGGGTGTATAACGGGCGGGTGTATAACGGGGTGTATAACAGGGTGTATAACGGGCGGGTGTATAACAGGGTGTATAACGGGCGGGTGTATAACAGGGTGTATAACGGGTCGGGTTGTATAACGGGGTGTATAACGGGCAGTGTGTATAACAGGGTGTATAACGGGCGGGTGTATAACAGGGTGTATAACGGGCAGGGTGTATAACAGGGTGTATAACGGGCGGGTGTATAACGGGGTGTATAACGGGCGGGTGTATAACAGGGTGTATAACGGGCGGGTATATAACGGCCGGGTGTATAACGGGGTGTATAACGGGTGGGTGTATAACGGGGTGTATAACAGCCGGGTGTATAACAAGGTGTATAACGGCCGGGTGTATAACGGCCGGGTGTATAACGGCCGGGTGTATAACGGGGTGTATAACGGGCGGGTGTATAACAGGGTGTATAACGGGCGGGTGTATAACAGGGTGTATAACGGGCGGGTGTATAACGGGCGGGTGTATAACGGGGTGTATAACGGGCGGGTGTATAACGGCCGGGTGTATAACGGGGTGTATAACGGGCGGGTGTATAACGGGCGGGTGTATAACAGGGTGTATATTGGGCGTGTGTATAACAGGGTGTATAATGGGCGGGTGTATAACAGGGTGTATAACGGGCAGGGTGTATAACAGGGTGTATAACGGCCGGGTGTATAACGGGGTATATAACGGGTGGGTGTATAACGGGCGGGTGTATAACAGGGTGTATAACGGGCAGGTGTATAACAGGGTGTATAACGGGCAGGGTGTATAACAGGGTGTATAACGGGCGGGTGTATAACGGGGTGTATAACGGGCAGGGTGTATAACAGGGTGTATAACGGGCGGGTGTATAACGGGGTGTATAACTGGCGGGGTGTATAACGGGCGGGTGTATAACAGGGTGTATAACGGCTGGGTGTATAACGGGATGTATAACGGGTAGGGTGTATAACAGGGTGTATAACGGGCGGGTGTATAACAGGGTGTATAACGGGCGGGTGTATAACGGGATGTATAACGGCCGGGTATATAACGGGGTGTATAACGGGCAGGGTGTATAACGGGCAGGGTGTATAACAGGGTATATAACGGGCAGAGTGTATAACGGGATGTTTAACGGCCGGGTGTATAACGGGATGTATAACGGCCGGGTATATAACGGGGTGTATAACGGGCAGGGTGTATAACGGGCAGGGTGTATAACAGGGTATATAACGGGCGGGTGTATAACGGGGTGTATAATGGGCGGGTGTATAACGGGGTGTATAACGGGTGGGTGTATAACAGGGTGTATAACGGGCAGGGTGTATAGCAGGGTGTATAACGGGCGAGTGTATAACGGGGTGTATAACGGGCGGGTGTATAACGGGGTGTATAACGGGTGGGTGTATAACAGGGTGTATAACGGGCAGGGTGTATAGCAGGGTGTATAACGGGCGAGTGTATAACAGGGTGTATAACGGGCGGGTGTATAACGGGGTGTATAACGGGCGGGTGTATAACGGGCGGGTGTATAACAGGGTGTATAACGGGCGGGTGTATAATGGGGTGTATAACGGGGTGTATAACGGGCAGGGTGTATAACAGGGTGTATAACGGGCGGGTGTATAACAGGGTGTATAACGGGCGGGTGTATAACGGGGTGTATAATGGGCGGGTGTATAACGGGATGTATAACGGGCAGGGTGTATAACGGGGTGTATAACGGGCGAGTGTATAACGGGATGTATAACGGGCAGGGTGTATAACGGGGTGTATAACGGCCGGGTGTATAACGGGGTGTATAACGGGCTGGTGTATAACGGGGTGTATAACAGGCGGGTGTATAACAGGGTGTAACGGGCGGGTGTATAACAGGGT
The DNA here is from genome assembly GCF_044704955.1 of Pristiophorus japonicus. NCBI lineage: Eukaryota > Metazoa > Chordata > Chondrichthyes > Pristiophoridae > Pristiophorus > Pristiophorus japonicus. The sequence continues at coordinate 152,729 of NW_027254571.1, read as the reverse complement.
GTATAACGGGCGGGTGTATAACAGGGTGTATAACGGGCGAGTGTATAACGGGGTGTATAACGGGCGGGTGTATAACAGGGTGTATAACGGGCGGGTGTATAATGGGGTGTATAACGGGGTGTATAACGGGCAGGGTGTATAACAGGGTGTATAACGGACGGGTGTATAACGGGGTGTATAACGGGCGGGTGTATAACAGGGTGTATAACGGGCGGGTGTATAACGGGGTGTATAATGGGCGGGTGTATAACGGGATGTATAACGGGCAGGGTGTATAACGGGGTGTATATCGGGATGTATAACGGGCAGGGTGTATAACAGGGTGTATAACGGGCGGGTGTATAACGGGGTGTATAACGGGCGGGTGTATAACGGGGTGTATAACGGGCGGGTGTATAACGGGGTGTATAACGGGCGGGTTTATAACGGGGTGTATAACGGCCGGGTGTATAACGGGGTGTATAACGGGCAGGTGTATAACGGGGTGTATAACGGGCGGGTGTATAACGGGGTGTATAACGGGTGGGTGTATAACGGGCGGGTGTATAACGGGGTGTATAACAGGCGGGTGTATAACAGGGTGTATAACGGGCGGGTGTATAACGGGATGTATAACGGGCGGGTGTATAACGGGGTGTATAACGGCCGGGTGTATAACGGGGTGTATAACGGGTGGTTGTATAACAGGGTGTATAACGGGCGGGTGTATAACAGGGTGTATAACGGGCGGGTGTATAACGGGGTGTATAACGGGCGGGTGTATAACAGGGTGTATAACGGGCGGGTGTATAACAGGGTGTATAATGGGCGGGTGTATAACAGGGTGTATAACGGGCGGGTGTATAACGGGATGTATAACGGGCGGGTGTATAACGGGGTGTACAACGGGCGGGTGTATAACAGGGTGTATAACGGGCGGGTGTATAACAGGGTGTATAACGGGCGGGTGTATAACGGGGTGTATATCGGGCGGGTGTATAACGGGGTGTACAACGGGCGGGTGTATAACAGGGTGTATAACGGGCGGGTGTATAACAGGGTGTATAACGGGCGGGTGTATAACGGGGTGTATATCGGGCGGGTGTATAACGGGGTGTACAACGGGCGGGTGTATAACGGCCGGGTGTATAACGGGGTGTATAACGGCCGTGTGTATAACAGGGTGTATAACGGGCGGGTGTATAACGGGGTGTATAACGGCCGTGTGTATAACAGGGTGTATAACGGGCGGGTGTATAACAGGGTGTATAACGGCCGGGTGTATAACGGGATGTATAACGGGCGGGTGTATAACAGGGTGTATAACGGGCGGGTGTATAACGGGGTGTATAACGGCCGTGTGTATAACAGGGTGTATAACGGGCGGGTGTATAACGGGGTGTACAACGGGCGGGTGTATAACAGGGTGTATAACGGCCGGGTGTATAACAGGGTGTATAACGGGCGGGTGTATAACAGGGTGTATAACGGGCGGGTGTATAACGGGGTGTATAACGGCCGTGTGTATAACAGGGTGTATAACGGGCGGGTGTATAACGGGGTGTACAACGGGCGGGTTAATGTCGCGGGCACTCCCGATAGCTCACCTGCAGTTTCTGGAGTTGAGTGTTGACACTGCCGATGTCTCTGGGCCTTTCTACCCCGTGTAGCTGCCCCTCGAGCTGCGACAGCCTCTTGTCTAGCTCACCATAGCTCTGCACCAGCAGCTCTGCCTTGCTCACATCAAACAGGTGCCTCGCCTTGTCCTGTGTCGTGCTCTCCAGCACGATCCAGCAATCATGGATCTCCTCCAGTTTCTTCCTCACCACCTGGGCTAGCTCGGGCTTCTCGTCAATCAGTTGTTGCCCCTCCTGGAACACAGAGAGGACAGGGAGACAAACATCATGGCACATTGAAACAGTCTGTCACGCCTCCATCATAGAACCAAACTCGGCATTGGCCAATAAACTCCCACTCGCACAGGGCACCAGAGCATGTTAGCTCATAAATATCCTCGGAATATCCCGATGATATTAAACATTCAAAGCTGCCAAAGATCAATGGGACCGACTAGTTCTGCTTCCCCAGGGTGCTGACAGAAAGCAGAACTGTGGGACTCGCTGCTAAAGGCCACTCAAAGGTCAGGAGGTCAAATCGGCTCCTGCTCGGCTCACGTTGCTTTGCTTCACATTACAGGGGTCGCAGGTCAGTGCAATGGAAGACACACACTGCTGTGTGCAGGGGGCATTGGCGGGAGTGGGGGGGGGTTTGTTCAGGCGCTTGGGGAGACCAAGCGTAAATTGGGTGACCGCTTTGCGGAGCACCTCTGTTCAGTCCGTAAGCATGACCCCGAGCTTCCAGTCGCCTGTCCCTTTAATTCCCCGCTCCACTCCCACTCTGACCTCTCCGTCCTCGGCCTCCTGCACTGTTCCAACGCAGCTCAACGCAAGCTCGAGGAACAGCACCTCATCTTTTGTTTAGGCACTTTACAGCCTTCCACACTCAACATCGAGTTCAACAATTTCAGACCAGAGCCTCTGCCCCTATTTTTGTTTACTTTCCTTCCTTCTTTTTACAAACCCCCCCCCCTTTTTATCTCTTTCCCACGGCATCTGGTGATGATTCCGCCATACACCCCCCACTAGACTCATTTTTTGTTACCATCATCATTAACTTGTTTACCATCACCATTAACTTATTACCATCATCATTAACTTGTTTACCATCACCATTAACTTATTACCATCACCATTAACTTATTACCATCACCATCCCATTTTTGCCCACCATCCCTTGTGTCTCTCTAATCTCTCCTGCCTCCCACCCTATCCCAGACAGTCCCTTTAGTTCTCTCCTCCCTCCCCGTTTCCTGGCCCCGCACCTCCTGAACAATCTGTTACATCCCAAACTTTCCCGGTTCTGACGATGGGTCACAGACCCGAAACATTAACTCCGTTCTCGCCACAGATGCTGCCTGACCTGCTGAGAATTCCAGCACTTTCTGTTTTTATTTTTTTTTAAATATATATATTTTTTTGAAATTTCTTAAAAATTGTACTTTGCATCATTATGGAGAAACCTGGCACAAATTAGTTTTTCAGGGCCCTATCGTTGGTTTAGCAGTTGATACGCTGTTAAACCCCCAGTGACACCTAATCCAAAATGGTCTAGCTTTGAACGGAGTGTTTAACATCGAGATTACCGCCGGAAAGCCCAAGCTTTTGTCAGTCTGACTGATTACACCGATTGTCATCTAGGCGCCGGGGCAGGGAGGGGGCACTGGGAGGGCATGAGGAGGGGACGGGGGGCACGGGGCGCGAGGAGGGTGTGAAGGGAGGGGGCGGGGAGAGGGGCATGGGGAGGGGAGGGGCACAGGGAGTGGGCACGAGGAAGGGAGTGGGCACGGGGGCACAAGGAGGGGAGCGGGAGGGGCGCGTAGGGGGTGAAGGGAGGGGGCGCAGAGGGGGTGGGGGAGAGGGACACGGGGAGGGGCACAGGGAGGGGGCAAGGGGAGGGGAGGGGGCACGAGGAAGGGAGGGGGCACGAGGAGGGGAGGGGGCACGGGGAGGGGGCGCGGGGAGGGAGCGGGGGAGGGGGTACGGGGAGGGGGTACGGGGATGGAGCGGGGGGGGTACGGGGAGGGGGCACGGGTGGGGGTACGGGGGGGGCGGGGAGGGGGTACGGGGGGGAATAGGGAGGGGGTACGGGGATGGAGCGGGGGGGTTCGGGGAGGGGGCACGGGTGGGGGTACGGGGGGTGGGGAGGGGGTACGGGTGGGAATGGGGAGGGGGTACGGGGATGGAGCGGAGGTACGGGGAGGGGGCACGGGTGGGGGTACGGGGGGGCGGGGAGGGGGTACGGGTGGGAATGGGGAGGGGGTACGGGGATGGAGCAGGGGGGGTACGGGGAGGGGGTGGGGGGAGAGGGACACGAGGAGGGGCACAGGGAGGGGGCACGAGGAAGGGAGGGGGCCACAAGGAGGGGAGGGGGCACGGGGAGGGGGCGCGGGGAGGGAGCGGGGGGGTACGGGGAGGGGGCGCGGGGAGGGGGAGCGGGGTTGGAGCGGGGGGAGTACGGGGAGGGGGTACGGGGATGGAGCGGGGGGGTACGGGGAGGGGGCACGGGTGGGGGTACGGGGGGCGGTGAGGGGGTACAGGTGGGGATGGGGAGGGGGTACGGGGATGGAGCAGGGGGGGTACGGGGAGGGGGTACGGGGATGGAGCGGGGGGGTACGGGGAGGGGGCACGGGTGGGGGTACGGGGGGACGGGGAGGGGGAGCGGGGGATGGAGCGGGGGGAGTACGGGGAGGAAGCGGGGGGGTACGGGGAGGGGGAGTGGGGATGGAGCGGGGGAAGTACGGGGAGGGAGCGGGGGGGGTACGGGGAGGGGGAGCGGGGATGGAGCGGGGGGAGTACGGGGAGGGAGCGGGGGGGTACGGGGAGGGGGAGCGGGGATGGAGCGGGGGGAGTACGGGGAGGGAGCGGGGGGGTACGGGGAGGGGGAGCGGGGATGGAGCGGGGGGAGTACGGGGAGGGAGCGGGGGGGACGTGGAGGGGGAGCGGGGATGGAGCGGGGGGAGTACGGGGAGGGAGCGGGGGGGACGGGGAGGGGGAGTGGGGATGGAGCGGGGGAAGTACAGGGAGGGAGCGGGGGGGTACGGGGAGGGGGAGCGGGGATGGAGCGGGGGGAGTACGGGGAGGGAGCGGGGGGGTACGGGGAGGGGGAGCGGGGATGGAGCGGGGGGAGTACGGGGAGGGAGCGGGGGGGACGTGGAGGGGGAGCGGGGATGGAGCGGGGGAAGTACGGGGAGGGAGCGGGGGGGTACGGGGAGGGGGAGCGGGGATGGAGCGGGGGGAGTACGGGGAGGGAGCGGGGGGGACGTGGAGGGGGAGCGGGGATGGAGCGGGGGGAGTACGGGGAGGGACCGGGGGGGTACGGGAAGGGAGCGGGGGGGACGGGGAGGGGGAGCGGGGATGGAGCGGGGGGAGTACGGGGAGGGAGCGGGGGGGACGTGGAGGGGGAGCGGGGATGGAGCGGGGGGAGTACGGGGAGGGAGCGGGGGGGACGTGGAGGGGGAGCGGGGATGGAGCGGGGGGAGTACGGGGAGGGACCGGGGGGGTACGGGGAGGGAGCGGGGGGGACGGGGAGGGGGAGCGGGGATGGAGCGGGGGGAGTACGGGGAGGGAGCGGGGGGGACGGGGAGGGGGAGTGGGGATGGAGCGGGGGAAGTACGGGGAGGGAGCGGGGGGGTACGGGGAGGGGGAGCGGGGATGGAGCGGGGGGAGTACGGGGAGGGAGCGGGGGGGACGGGGAGGGGGAGTGGGGATGGAGCGGGGGGAGTACGGGGAGGGAGCGGGGGGGACGGGGAGGGGGAGTGGGGATGGAGCGGGGGGAGTACGGGGAGGGAGCGGGGGGGACGGGGAGGGGGAGTGGGGATGGAGCGGGGGAAGTACGGGGAGGGAGCGGGGGGGTACGGGGAGGGGGAGTGGGGATGGAGCGGGGGGAGTACGGGGAGGGAGCGTGGGGCGGGGAAGGGGTACGGGGAGGGGGTACGGGGATGGAGCAGGGGGGGTACGGGGAGGGGGGGTACGGGGAGGGAGCGGGGGGGTACGGGGAGGGGGTACGGGTGGGGACGGGGAGGGGGAGCGGGGATGGAGCGGGGGGAGTACGGGGAGGGAGCGGGGCATAGTGCAGCCAGTGTTGGAACAGCGAGTGACTGACCTCAACCTCAAGCTATCTGTCAGCGTGCGCTTATCCACCACAGTTCCCAGCTTTGTGCCATTTAAAAACTACCCGGATCAATCTTTCTCTGGTCCAAAGTGGATGACCTCACACGTCCCACGTTGAACTATCTATCTCCACCTTAAATATATTCAATGACCCAGCCTCCACAGCTCTCTGGGACAGAGAATTCCACAGATGTACAACCCTCTGAGAGAAGAAATCCCTCCTCATCTCCGTCTTAAGTGGGCGACCCCTTATTCTGAAACTATGCCCCCTAGTTCTAGTTTCCCCCACGAAGAAAAACATCCTCTCTGCATCCAACCTGTCAAGCCCCCTCAAAATCTTAAACGATTCAGTGAGATCACCTCTCAGTCTTCTAAACTCCAAGGAGTATAGGCCCAACCTGCTCAACCTTTCTTCATAAGACAACCCCATCATCTCTGGAATCAACCGAGTGAATCTTCTTTGAACTGCCTCCAATGCAAGTATATCCCTCCTTAAATACAGAGACCAAAACTGCACGCAGTACTCCAGGTGTGGCCTCACCAATACCTTGCACAGTTTTAGCAGGACTTCCCTACTTTTATACTCTATCCCCCTTTCAATAAAGGCCAACATTCCATTTACCTTCCAAATTACTTGCTGTAGCTGCATACTAACTTTTTGTGTTTCATGTACAAGATCCGTCTGTACCGCAGAATTTTGTAATCTCTCTCCATTTAAATAATCATTTGCTTTTTTATTTTTCCTACCAAAGTGGATAACCTCACATTTTCCCACATTGCCAAATTTTTGCCCACTCACTGAGTCTGTCTATATCCCTTTGTAGATTCTTTGCGTCCTCCTCACAACTTGCTTTCCCACCCATCTTTGTATTATCAGCAAATTTAGCTACATTACACTGGCCCCTTCATCCAAGTCATTAATATAGATTGTAAATAGTTGAGGCCCCAGCACTGATCCCTGTGGCACCCCACTAGTCACTGTTTGTCAACCAGAAAATGACCCATTTATCTCTGTTTTCTGTTAGTTAGCCAATCCTCCTTCCACACTAATATATTACCCCCAACCCCATGAACTCTTATCTTGTGCAGTAACCTTTTATGTGGCACCTTATCGAATGCTTTCTGGAAATCCAAATACACTATTTATAAATGTCCTGCTACTACTTTATTAATAATGGACTCCAGTATTTTCCCAATGGCAGGCTCACTGGTCTATAGTTTCCTGTTTTCTGTCTCCCTCTTTTCTTAAATAGAGACGTTACATTTGCGGTTTTCCAGTCCGCTGGGACCTTTCCAGAATCCAGAGAATTTTGGTAGATTACCACCAATGCATCCACTATCTCTGCAGCTATTTCTTTTAAAACCCCAGGATGCAGGCCATCAGGTCCTGGGGACTTGTCCACCTTTAGTCCCATTATTTTACCTCGTACTTTTTCTCTGGTGATAGTGCTTGTTTTAAGTCTCCCCCCAACCGCGCCCCACCCCCCTCCCTATAGCCCCTTGATTATATATTATTGGGATGTTTTGAGTGTCCTCTACTGTGAAGACCGATACAAAATATTTGTTCCAAGTCTCTGCCATTTCCCCGTTTCCCATTATTAATTCCCCGGTCTCATCCTCTAAGGGATCAAAGTTTACTTTAGCTACTCACTTCTTTTTTATATACCTGTAGAAGCTCTTCCTGTCCGTTTTTATATTTTTTGCTAGTTTAATCTCATAATCTGTCTACTCTTTTTTTTTAGTGGTCCTTTGCTGGTTTCTAAAAATTTCCCAATCCTCTGGCCTACTGCCAACCTTCGCATCACTGTAGACCCCACCTGGAGCACTGCGTTCAGTTCTGGGCACCGCACCTAGGAACGATATACTGGCCTTGGTGGGGTGCAGTGCAGATTGACCAGAATGATACGGAAGCCAAAAGGGACAGTTTGCACAGACTGGGCTTGTATTCTCTCGAGTATAGAAGGTTAACGGGTTTAATAGACAGAGAGAAAATATTCCCTCTGGTGGGGGGAGCCCGAACAAGGGGGCATAAAATTAGAGGCAGGCCGTTCAGGGTGATGTCAGGGAGCACTTCTTCACACAAAGGGCAGTGGGAATCGGGAACTCTCTCCCCCTATATGCTGATGAGGCTGGGGGTCAAGTAAAAATGTCAAAACTGAGATTGATAGATTTTTGTTGGCGAAATTATTAAGGGTTTTGGGACCAAGGCGGGTAGCTGGAGTCAAGCTACAGGTGAGGTGTGATCTCACTGAATGGCGGAACAGACCCGAGGGAAGGGATGAATGACCCTCCTCCTGTTCTTGTGTTCCTATGGTAAGTATGGAGAGGGGGCAGTTGTGGAAATCTTATCACTCTCTTGTGTATATAAATCAAACAATCCTGCAGCACATCAAACTTCTCATAATAGAACATTAAATCCTTCCAAACCTCTATGCTATAGGATACTCGAATTAATTTTTCTGGTTAATAAATTGTTTCCTCACTGGCTAAGGGGTTTATTTGGTGATGTGAACTCTCTGGGCCCGAAACTGGTCAATGCTTAAGGTCAGCCCATTTCTCGGTGGTGTGCCGACGGTGCGTCGTTTCAAGCCGCCGGCACACCGCCGAGACCAAAGAGGACAAAATTGGTCAACATTTTCCTTCGCCGTTATGTCTGCAGCGGGCGGTATGTAACTTAGTCGATCCAGATCGACTTTCTCTTCGCTGGACGGTGTGGCACTGAACTGCGCATGCGCAATTTCCCCCCCCCCCCACCCCCCGTTTTTGGCACAGAAGCGTTTTACCCACGATTTCGGGGGTCAGGGGTCACCAGCGCATGCGCAGTGAGTTGAAGAGGAGGGAGAGAGAGTGAGAAGGAGCAGCAAGCTAGTCGACGGGCAGTTACTTTAAAAACATATTGCAGTTAAAATATATTCATAACAACTAATAATTCTACAGTTTGAATAAAAAGACATATTTTACAAATCAAAAAACTTATAACAGAAATATCATGGAAATGTTAAAAAAAATCAAAGTGCAGGAACATTGAAAGAGACGGGAGGTTAAGGGCGCCTGCCTACGACAAGACAGAGTTACCTGTCCTTCTCCAGCATATAACAGAGAGGTACTCCGAGCTAACGAAGGGTAGTCATGGAAAGCCACCCCCCAAAGGAGTACAACAGGATATGGGTCGAGATCGGGGAGGCTGTGTCCTCCACAAGGACCATGAAAGAGGTGGAACAACCTGGTGAGGGGAGAAAAGTCATGGTTTTATTTATGCAGCCCCCCGCCCCCATGTGCCATGTAAATGTAGGCTCCGTGTCACACGGATTATGTTATTTATCTTATGTATTCGTGCTTTCAGGCAATGCCAAGAGGATCAATGCCGTGTTTTTTAATGTGTGTGTGTGACCCTGTGTGACTGCGATGTTAAATGGATTGAAGATTTTTACTTTGATTTACTTTACTTTCAGCAGAAGAAGACATGTGCGATAGCAGCGGGTCAGCGGCGTACAGGGGAGGGAGGACTCACAACCCAGGAGCCGTTTACAGATATCGAGATCCCTGCCTTGTCCCCGGTCGGGGATAGCAACCATGCCACCACTGGCACTGGAGCTGAGCCACCCACACAGGACGGTCAGTTCAATACAATGCAGTCTGTGTTGCGGTCCACTCATGGCATGTAATGTAACTGTAATGTTGGCCTCAAGATGTACTGCAATGGTGGGGCATGTAACGTAATGCAGATATGTAATGTCTGTCTGCGATATGTAATGAAGTACTGCAGCAGTGGTGGACATTTAAGTAAGACTGTGGTAAGTCGCTGTACTGTGTACTCATGTAACCCTGACCCCTTCCCTGGTGCCAGGCATTTTTAAATGTTGTTGTGTACTTCCAGACTCGGACGATTCAGACCACACCGACACAGAGAGACCCACTGCCTCCACCTCTGGCGTCACTCAGCCCTCTCCTGACTTCACCCCTGGCGGAGATGAGGAAGAGGAAGAGCCGCTGATCCTGGAGCCAGTGCAGGTGGAGACGGAGAAGGGTACACCAGCTCCATGTGGATTCCCCCACGGCTCCTCTGGTTCTGTGGGACCAAGCCGTGCGCAGCAAGGCGTCCCCAGTGTTGCAGCGCCTTTGCAGGGAAGGTCGGCTGCGTGTACCAGAACATGGAGCGTCTGTCACAGGCCAGCGTCGACATAGGTCGAGAGCTGCTCAAGGTCATGACGACAATAGCCGCAAGCATCGCGGCGCTATCAGAGCGGTAGTCAGAGGATATGTCGTGTCTGATCACCATGATGAAGCGAACCATAGACTCCGTCGATGCCATGCGGCAATCAATGGGATCGGGACATGGCGCACAATCTCCCCGTGCCATAGTAGTCGGGTCGACAGCACCTGAGGGTGGGGAGCTGACATCATCTTCCAGCCCCGAAGCCGTGCCTTCCACATCGCCAGCTTCTCCTGAGACGCCATTCATTGCGCCTGCAATGTCTGACCCCCAACAACAGCAACAGCACTCGGGGTGTGGTGCTCACCGGCTTGGTACCACCACGGGGAGGTCCGGGCTCAGGGGCAGTGGGAAAGAAAAGGGCGGGAGTAAGAAAGGGGGGGAATAGTCCCAAGGGTGGTGTAGCACGTGGTCACGGATGGGGCCGAGGACAGGAAAGGGTCTTTTTGTTTAACTTGTTCATTGAACAATTGAAGTTTGATTTGTAAAAGTTTATAAAAGTTGTAAAAGTTTTGTTAAAATTGTTATTAAAGTTGTTAACGTTTTGTTAAAGTTGTTACAGTTGTTTTATAGTTATAAGTTTTACAAAGTTTTAAAATTGTATATTTTTGAGATTTTTACATAAACGTTTGAATTGAATTTAACCAATCTTGTACAGTGTCAAACTTTTGGGGTAACAGTCATCAGAGTCCCAAAACACAGCTCTCCACATTCAAGCAAAGCGTTCATTTATGAGCTACTGATGTAACAATTTTGCTGTGGCATACGCTCCACATACCCTCCGCTGTGGGACTGGGGAGGGTGGTGTCATGGGTACATCTGGACACTCCTCATCATCCTCCTGCCCCTCATTTTCCTCCTCTGTCTCCTGCACTCTCTCCTCAGGTAGTCCCGCAGTCCCCTGTGGCAATTGCTGTCCCCACATGATGGCTAAATGATGCATCATGCAGCACACCACTGTGAACTGAGCAACCTGCTCAGGGTGGTATTGCAGCCTGCCTCCCGAGTGGTCCAAGCATCGAAAACGCTGCTTCAGCACTCCAATTCTCTTAATTATTTTACATGTGGCTATTGGGCTCTTAATATATCGTTGCTTGGCTTCTGTCTGAGCGTTCCACAGCGGGGTCAAGAGCCAGCTGGTGAGGGCGTATCCTTTGTCCCCCAGCATCCAGCATTTACCTTGTGGCTCAGACTTGAACAGCTCAGACACAGTGCTCTCACGCAAGATGTGCGCATCATGGATGCTCCCTGGAAAGTTGGCATTCACTGCCATAACGCGCTGTGTGTGGTCGCAGACGAGCTGCACGTTGAGGGAGTGGAATCCCTTATGGTTTCGGTACACCTCCGCCTCCTGTAATGGTGCTCGCAGGGCAATATGGGTCTAGTCAACAGCACCCTGCACCTGGGGGAAGCCGGCAATGCGTGCAAATCCCACTCTCAGCCTCCCTGGTCATTGGGAAGTTTATAAATTCCATCCAGCGTGCATACAGTGCTTTGGTTACCTGACGAATGCAACGATGAGTAGTGTGCTGAGATATACAGCATATGTCCCCAGCTGATGCCTGAAAAGAGTCACATGCATAAAAGGAAAGTGCCGCAGTCACCTTCACCCCGACAGAGAGTGCAGTAATGCTGGTGGTACTGGGCTACAGATCTACTTTATTGAGCTGGCAAATCTCATTGATCACCTCTAATTGGAAGTGCAGCCTTCGAACGCACTATTGATTGGTCAGGCCCAAGTATGAGCACTGCTCCCTGAAAATCCTTTGTGGGTAAAGCCTCCTCCTCCTCATCATCAGTCTGCGACCTCCTCCATTACCCCGCTAACTCTGCTCAATAAACCTTCTCCCATCTGGATCCTCCATTAGACAGGTAGTCAGCAATACAGGCCGAGATAGTACAGGCCCCATTCTTTTTAAATCTCCACAATATTTTTCGATGAAAAAAAATACTAAAATGCCTTCTATCTTAATAAGTTACTCAGTAACAATAAAAATACCTTTTCCACTAAATTGCACAGTAAAATCACATACTTCCTGCATCCAACCAGTCCAATCCCGTCAGAATTTTATATCTTTCGATGAGATCCCCTATCATTCTTCTAAATTCCAGTGAATATAAGCCTAGTCGATCCAGTTTTTCTTCATATGTCAGTCCTGTCATCCCGGGAATCAGTCTGGTGAACCTTCGCTGCACTCCCTCAATAGCAAGAATGTCCTTCCTCAGATTAAGAGACCAAAACTGTACACAATATTCAAGGTGTGGCCTCACCAAGGCCCTGTACAATTGTAGTAAGACCTCCCTGCTCCTATACTCAAATCCTCTCGCTATGAAGGCCAATGTGCCATTTGCCTTCTTCACCACCTGCTATACCTGCATGCCAACTTCAATGACTGATGTACCATAACATCCAGGTCTCATTGCACCTCCCCTTTTACTAATCTGCCACCATTCAGATAATAATCTGCTTTCCTGTTTTTGCCATCAAAGTGGATAATCTCACATTTATCTACATTATATCACATCTGCCATGTATTTGCCCACTCACCTAACCTGTCCAAGTCACCCTGCAGCCTCTTAGCATCCTCCTCACAGCTCACACCGCCACCCAGCTTAATGTCATCTGCAAACTTGGAGATATTACATTCAATTCCTTTGTCTAAATCATTAATTATATTGTAAATAGCTGGGGTCCCAGCACTGAACCTTGCGGCACTCCACTAGTCACTGCCTGCCGTTCTAAAAAGGACCCGTCTATTCCAACTTTCTGCTTCCTGTCCGCCAACCAGTTTTCTATCCACCTCCAATACCATGTGCTTTAATTTTGCACACTAATCTCTTGTGTGGGACCTTGTCAAAAGCCTTTTCAAAGTCCAAATACACCACATCCACTGGTTCTCCCTTGTCCACTCTACTAGTTACATCTTCAAAAAATTCTAGAAGATGTGTCAAGCATGATTTCCCTTTCATAAATCCATGCTGACTTGGACCGATCCGGTCACTGCTTTCCAAATGTGCTGATATTACATCTTTAATAAATGATTCCAACATTTTCCCCACCACCGATGTCAGGCTGACCGGTCTATAATTCCCTGTTTTCTCTCTGCCTCCTTTTTTAAAAAGTGGGGTTACATTAGCTATCTTCCAGTCCATAGGAACTGATCCAGAGTGTATAGAATGTTGGAAAATGATCACCAATGCATCTACTATTTCTAGGGCCACTTCCTTAAGTACTCTGGGATGCAGACTATCAGGCCCTAGGGATTTATCGGCCTTCAATCCCATCAATTCCCCTAACACAATTTGCTGACTAATAAGGATTTCCTTTAGTTCCTCCTTCTCTCTAGGCCTTCGGTCCCCTAGTATTTCCGGAAGGTTATTTGTGTCTTCCTTAGTGAAGATAGAACCAAAGTATTTGTTCAATTGGTCTGCCATTTCTTTCATAGTCTCAGAATAAGGGGCTGCCCATTTAAAACTGAGATGAGGAGGAATTTCTTCTCTCAGAGGGTTGTAAATCTGTGGAATTCTCTGACCCAGAGAGCTGTGGAGGCTGGGACATTGAATATATTTAAGACGGAGATAGATGGATTTTTGAGCAATAAGAGAATAAAAGGTTATGGGGAGCGGGCGGGGAAGTGGAGCTGAGTCCATGATCAGATCAGACACAATCTTATTAAATGGCGGAGCAGGCCCGAGGGGCCGAATGGCCGACGCCTGCTCCTATTTCATGTTCTTATGTTCACCCACCAAATATCTGCTGTTCAGAGTCACACCTTGCCTGCATTCACAGCTATTCAATGACAGCAGGCATATCTTCCAGACATATAGTTGGAATCAGACTCACACACATTCCTTTCTTTTGCAGGCCAAGATGGTCCACAAAAGTAAGGAGTAGCAGAGGACCAGTTGGGAGTGATGCTCAGCTCCAGCAGCTCTGAGACCTGGAGCAGCGAGTACTGCGGCTCATTGGCCCGCAGGTGGTGGGCGCGTGACCCTGGGGGCAACAACGGTATTTCATCCCTTCTCCGTTACTCATCCCACTTCCCCCTCACACCAGAAGACTTGATCACTTTCCAGCTCCTGATACTGTCTGCATTCCTTGCTCCATTCCTGCCCGCTTGCTCTCACCTTAACGCGAGTCTTGTGCCTTTAAGCTTTCAGATAATCAGCCAGCAGATGATCAGCCTTTCCCTGAGCCCCCCCCCCCAGTGAGAGTGACGGTGGAGAAGGGGAGAACACAAGAATGGCGTCACTGTATCTCTGCCCCGCAGGCACCACCTCAGACACTGGCTCTACACAATCCTTCGAGCTTAGCTTAGCAGAGGGGTCTGTACTGGGTGATGCATCGGAGCCTAGCGGGCTGCAGCAAGGCCAAGGGGAAAGGGTAGCTTGGGAGCCAGCTCCCCGGAGGGAGAGTTCACGCGCGAGTTCTGCTGCACAGGACTCAGATGAGGACCACGATGGGGAAGTGTTCACAAGAAGGGTGATGGCCATGCACTCCGAGGTGATAGGTGCAGTGGCAAGGGTGCCCGAGAGCCTTTCGGCAATGGCAAGGAGCGTGGAGGAGTTCACCAACAACACAGCTCTGTGCACACCTTGGAGCCCATCACTGCCAGTCTGCAGTCGATGGTGGACTCCCAGAGAGACCTCAGGATCCATATCATGGGCGATGTGACAGGCGGAAGCAACGCAACATCTGCGTGCTGTGATGCTGCGACAGGCAGCGACAAGGGCAATGGCGGGGTGGCAGTCCTGGGATCAGGAACGCTGTCATCCTGAGAGAGGACAGCAGGTTCCTGCTCCGCTGACTCACTGCCACAGCCCCGGGGCAACACCTCAGCATCCCCACCGATCTGCTGGAGCACAGGTTGCTAAGCCTGCTACGACACTGTGAGATCCCCAGTGGACTGTGGTGGGCTCAGCGACGATGGCACCGGGCACAGCATGCGTGGCATCCAGCTGAGACTGCATGAGAGCAGGCCGAGACTCGATGGCACCAACCATGCTCTGCATCACAGCACTAAGACGTTGAGTTGCTTCCGTCTGTGCTGCAATGGAAGCTGTCACATCGCCCATGACAAGCGTCATGTCAGAGTGCATGGCCACCAAAACATCGAGGTCCTCATTTGAGTCCTGTGCAGCAGAACTCTCCTTCCGGGGAGATGGTTCCCGAGGCTCACTTTCCCCTTGGTGCAACCCACTAGGCCCCGGTGCATCACCCAGTGCAGACCCTCTATTAAACTAGCTTTGGAGGGGGTACAGAGACGGTTCACTAGGCTGCTTCCGGAGATGAGGGGGTTACCTTATGATGATAGATTGAGTAGACTGGGTCTTTACTCCTTGGAGTTCAGAAGGATGAGGGGGGATCTTATAGAAACATTTAAAATAATGAAAGGGATAGACAGGATAAAGGCAGAGAGGTTGTTTCCACTGGTCGGGGAGACTAGAACTAGGGGGCACAGCCTCAAAATATGGGGGGAGCCAATTTAAAACCGAGTAGAGAAGGAATTTCTTCTCCCAGAGGGTTGTGAATCTGTGGAATTCTCTGTCCAAGGAAGCAGTTGAGGCTAGCTCATTGAATGTTTTCAAATCACAGATAGATAGATTTTTAACCAATAAGGGAATTAAGGGTTACGGGGAGCGGGCGGGTAAGTGGAGCTGAGTCCACGGCCAGATCAGCCATGATCTTGTTGAATGGCGGAGCAGGCTCGAGGGGCTAGATGGCCTACTCCTGTTCCTAATTCTTATGTTCTTATGCCTTGGAATCGCTGTGAATGTAGGCAAGGTGTGAGATGAGGCTGTGTGTGTAAGTAGGCACAGATTGTTGGTGGCAGAGTGGTGGGAAAGTTGTGGTTTGCACAGTGTGCACAGACAGAGGCGATGGGGAAGCGTGTACCTACATCACCCGACTGGCCTCCTTCCAGATGTGGGGGTGGGGGGGGGGGCTGCAACTCCTTCCTTTTCCCCACTGCCCCCACCAATGTCTCCAGCGCGTGTGGCCCCCTCCCTTGTAGGGGGGGCTTTGCAGCAGCCACCTCACGAGAGGTCTGGCACTTTCTGGGATGCACAGATGAGTGACTCAAGTGCAGCAGTGCTGACAAAGAGCTGGATCGTGCCGGAGTCACGGATTGAGGCTGATGACTGAATGCAAGTCCGCTGTAATTGGGTAACTCTGTGTCAATGGCACCCCTGCAGCACACAGCTGAGGCCATCAGCGCCTCGGTTACCGCCTGCCCTTCACTCGGGGGGCAAAAATACCCAATTTCACAGAATTTGGCCCCAAACGCAGTGCTACCGAATTTCATCCCAAGGTATTGCACAAGGTGGAACTTAAATATATTTGTTGTTTACGAAACTGTTAAATGTTAGGAGATCCATTTTTATTGGAATTTTGCATCTTCGGTAGTGCGCCTCATTTCAGTTTTGGAGCTGTGGTGTGGAAGGAGAAATTGATGTGTTGTTGGGGACGTGCAGAGCCCCCCGGGAGGTGGGATGAAATCCTGAAGTCTGGTGAGGCGGTCCCGGACCGACCTTGCACAATCGCGATTGAGTGCCCACCTCCTCCGTCACTGGTCCTCCTCCTCCTCCTGAGGTGGTGCGGCTATGCCTGGTGGCAATTACTGCCCCCTCGTGATAGGCAGATTGTACAGCACGCAGCAAGCGACGACGAATACGGACACCCACTCAGCTGAGCGCTGAAGGGCTCCTCCTGAGTGGTCAATGCAGCAGAACCGTTGTTTCAGCAGTCCTGATGGTCTGCTCAGTGATGTTCCTGGTGGTGGCATGGCTCTCACTGTACGATTGCTGGGCAGGAGTGTTGGGGTTGCGGGGGGGAGTCACGAGCCAGGTGGAGAGTGGCTAGCCCTCCGATCAGCCCAGCAAGCTTGATGTGGTAGCTGGAAGAGAGCTGGCACACCGGTCCAGCGCAAGATGAAGGCATCGTGGCTGCTGCCAGAATGGCGGGCATTGGCAGTGAGGATTCTGCATGTGTGGTCGCATACTAGCTGTACATTCAGTGAGTGGTGGCCTTTGCGGTTACAGAGTACCTCAGGATTGTGATGCGGTGCCCGAAAAGCGAGGTGGGTGCCGTCAATAGCGCCCTGCACCATGGGGGAGCTCGCTATCCTGACAAAGCCACAAGCCGCTCGGGCTGCTTCTCTCTGCTCCTCCTCCTCCTTCTGTACAGAGCAGCTGTGACCTTGCACATGCAGCAATAGACGGCAAAGTGGGAGACGTTGCAGATGTCTCCTGTTGCAACACTGGATGAATCTGCTGACCTTGACTGCCACTGAGAGAGCCGGCCTCACCCTGGTCTGAGGCTCGGGGTCTGGTTGCAGGAGGTGGCAGAGCTCTGCGTCCTTCCTGAAATGCAATCTTCGCACACACTGGTCCTCAGTGACATTGATGACGGAGAATTGCTGCCGGAATACCCTGGGAGGGTAAGGTCTCCTGTCGAGAGCCCTGTTGGCCCTCCTCTCTCTGGCCACATTTTGCTCCGTGCCTCTCTCTCTGTCTCCGTTGCTTCCGACGGTGATGCCGGAGCAGGAGGTCGCGTGCCAACAGCCCCCGTAAAATGAGTAAATGTTGTTGTTTCAAATCTGCCCTCAGGAATGTTTAACAGCCACAACACTCCTTCAACTGAAAATCACTAAAATCTGCCAAAAAGCCTGTCTGCCCATGTGGAAGTACGCTGCAAGCAGTAATGGCCGACAACAATTTCCCCCAAAGGTGGTGCCATTAAATAGCGCTCCTCCAGCCGGCTCCTGACTGAAACAGGTGGCGGGAAGAGAGGAATGGAGAACTGAAGAACAGGAGCACTGGAGAAATGTAGAACTGGAGAACAGGAGCACTGGAGAAATGTAGAGCTGGAGAACAGGAGCACTGGAGAAATGTAGAACTGGAGAATTGGAGCACTGGAGAAATGTAGAACTGAAGAACTGGAGCACTGGAGAAATGTAGAACTGGAGAATTGGAGCACTGGAGAAATGTAGAACTGGAGAACAGGAGCACTGGAGAAATGTAGAGCTGGAGAACAGGAGCACTGGAGAAATGTAGAACTGGAGAATTGGAGCACTGGAGAAATGTAGAACTGAAGAACTGGAGCACTGGAGAAATGCAGAGCTGGAGCACTGGAGAAATGTAGAGCTGGAGAACTGGAGCACTGGAGAAATGTAGAGCTGGAGAACTGGAGCACTGGAGAAATATAGAGCTGGAGAACAGGAGCACTGGAGAAATATAGAACTGAAGAACAGAAGCACTGGAGAAATGTAGAGCTGGAGAACAGGAGCACTGGAGAAATGTAGAACTGAAGAACTGGAGCACTGGAGAAATGTTGAGCTGGAGAACAGGAGCACTGGAGAAATGTAGAGCTGCAGAACTGGAGCACTGGAGAATTGGAGAAATGTAGAACTGGAGAACTGGAGCACTGGAGAAATGTAGAACTGAAGAACTGGAGCACTGGAGAAATGTAGAACTGAAGAACTGGAGCACTGGAGAAATGTAGAACTGGAGAACTGGAGCACTGGAGAAATGTAGAACTGGAGAACTGGAGCACTGGAGAAATGTAGAACTGGAGAACTGGAGCACTGGAGAAATGTAGAACTGGAGAACTGGAGCACTGGAGAAATGTAGAACTGGAGAACTGGAGCACTGGAGAAATGTAGAACTGGAGAACTGGAGCACTGGAGAAATGTAGAACTGGAGAACTGGAGCACTGGAGAAATGTAGAACTGGAGAACTGGAGCACTGCAGAAGAGGAGGTGCAACCAAATTTACCTTCCAGGGCGTTAACGGTGTGTTACGCACGGCAATGAGGGCGCAGCTGAGCGGACACTAACTGTTAGCGCTGCCGTAAAGCCCCGCCCTATTTAGCGGGAGGCGCTGTTCTTGCCGCGCCCGGCTGAAAACCTGCGGGCGCTAACGGGGTACAAAGTACCCGAATATTGTCCCCGAGGTATTCTCCTGGGGACTGCATTGTTGGCCACTCCCGTAAGTGGCCTGAATGGTCTTATTTTCAGGGGTTTCCCAGTACCGAATTATACGCGATTATAACCCCGGGTGTAACTGGATATTCACACAAGCCCTCACACATACTTCTCTGAACCTTTCGAAGGCTACTGAGACACACTTAGTGAGATGAGGTCAAAGATGGATCAGGTTGCACCTGAGTGAGTTTACAGTAACCAGACTCTTAAGTCATTACAATTAGCGATGAGGTAATTTAAGAACCTTTGCATGCACAATGGGCACAGTTGGAATACTGGAGAGATTCGTAGAGGGCGAGGATTGGACGAATTTTCTCAACCGTCTGGATCAGTAATTTTGTGGCCAACGGCATGGAGGCAGAGGCCTACACAGTTAAGCGCAGGGC
Organism: Pristiophorus japonicus; assembly: GCF_044704955.1. Lineage (NCBI taxonomy): Eukaryota > Metazoa > Chordata > Chondrichthyes > Pristiophoridae > Pristiophorus > Pristiophorus japonicus. Next base: position 133,438 of record NW_027254571.1, on the reverse strand, counting down.
AGTTCTCCTCACCGTTTGTGGTGCGAACATTTAAGGCCTCATGAAGAATCTTCTCTCGCCTGTACGTCCGGCGGAACAATGGTATGAGGAATTGTGTACGTTGATGGGTAACATCTGAAGCCACAAGAAGGAATCATTGTATCACGCTACCGTTTCTACATGCATGTTCGTACTGAAGGCCAGGTTGTGTCGGGATTTGTCGTCGACCTGCGATGTCTTGCTGAGCCGTGTAAGTACGGGAACATGCTGGAAGACATGCTGCGTGATGTCTTCGTGATAGGCATCAACCATGATGCGATCCTCAGGAAGCTGTTGGCTGCAGAGACGCTGGATTTGAAAAAGACCATCGTGACTGCCCAGGCATGGATGATGACGGATGATAATTTGAGGCAGATATCATCGACTAGTCGGAGTTCCACGGCAAGTACTGTAAACAAGATGGCATCGTCTTCGGGCAGAGCTGCTTACACAAAACCTGTCGCTGCTCAGAGCCCGCCAACTGGTTCAAACCAGTTTTCACCCTGTTGGCATTGTAGGGGCAATCATCGGCCTCATCAGTGTCGGTTTAGACAATACTCATGCAATGGATGTTCGAAAATGGGGCATCTTCACAGGATGTGACCACAACGGAGCAAGCGTGGTGCGGCTCACCACATGGTTGATGAGGACCAGTGATGGCCCAGATACGCAACCCGAAGAGGAAGTGAATGGACTGTATTCGTTCCTGAGCAAGAGCCAGCCGATAGTCGTTAATGTGAAGCCTGTATCAATGGAGCTGGACACGGGTGTGAGCCGGTCGATAATGAGCCAAAGGACATTCGACAAGCTGTGCGACACTAAGGCTACGAAACCGAAGCGGAGTCCAGTCAATGCCAGGTTGCGTACTTGCACTTAGGAACTCATACCGGTGCTCGGCAGTGCAGCAATCGAGGTGTAATATGACGGTGTGGTTCACAAGCTTCCATTATGGATCGTCCCAGGTAATGGTCCAACGCTAATCGGCAGGAATTGGCTCGAGAAATCAAGCTGAACTGGAATGATGTCAAGATGTTGTCCTCGGTGGATGATACTTTGTGTGCTCAAGTACTGAAAAAGTTTCCTTCTTTGTTTGAACCGGGCATTGGTAATTTTACAGGAGCCAAGATGCAGATTCATCTGGACTCCAATGCAAGGCCTGCCTATCACAGAGCTCGGTCTGTTCTGTACATGATGAGGGAGAAGGTTGAAATTGAGCTTGACAGACTCCAGCGTGAGGGGATCATATCACCGGTCGAGTTTAACGAGTGGGCCAGTCCTATTGTTCCTGTGTTGAAGAGTGATGGCACTGTCAGGATTTGTGGAGACTACAAGGTTACGATTAACCGATTTTTGAAACAGGATCAGTATCCGTTACTGAGGACTGATGACCTGTTCGCCATGCTAGCTGGTGGAAAGTCATTCACAAAACTGGATCTGACGTCGGCCTATATGACCCGGGAGCTTGTCGACACTTCGAAGAAATTCACCTTTATCAACATCCATAAAGGACTGTTCGTCTACAACAGGTGTCCTTTTGGGATTCGTTTAGCTGCAGCCATATTTCAGAGGAATATGGAGAGTTTACTGAAGTCTGTTCCTAGAACTGTCGTGTTTCAAGATGACATTCTGGTCACAGGTCGCGACACTGCTGAACATCTGAACAATCTTGAAGAAGTCCTACAGCGTCTGGACAAAGTGGGGCTCAGGCTGAAACGCTCGAAGTGTGTATTCATGGCACCTGAAGTCGAATTCCTGGGGAGAAAGATTGCTGCTGATGGTATCAGGCCGACTGATTCAAAAACCGAGGCCATCAAAAATACACCCAGGCCTCAGAATGTGATGGAGCTGCGTTCATTCCTTGGGCTACTCAACTACTTTGGTAATTTCTTACCCCAATTGAGCACTTTACGAGAGCCACTGCACGTGCTACTAAGAAACGACGACAACTGGGTCTGGGGTGTGTCTCAAGATAGAGCCTTTGAAAAAGTCAAGAATCTGCTATGTTCAAACAAGCTGCTTGTTCATTATGATCTGTGTAAGCGTCTTGTATTGGCCTGTGATGCTTCATCATATGGGGTTGGCTGCGTACTCCAACAAGCAAATGAATAGGACAAGCTACAACCTGTTGCGTACGCTTCGATAAGTCTGTTTAAAGTGGAAAGAGCTTATAGTATGGTAGCGAAAGAAGCTTTGCCTTGTGTGTATGGGGTAAAAAAAAATGCAACAGTATCTGTTTGGTCTTTGTTTTGAACTAGAAACGGGTCACAAGCCATTCATTTCATTGTTTGTGGAAAACAAAGGTATTAATACCAATGCATCGTCCCGCATTCAAAGGTGGGCGCTGACATTGTCTACCTATGATTACGTCATCCGTCATAGACCTGGCACTGAGAATTGTGCCGATGCACTGAGTCGTCTGCCGTTGCCCACACCTGAGGTGGAGATGCCTCAACCTGCAGATCTACTGTTAGTAATGGATGCTTTTGAGAATAAGAATAAGAACATAAGAATTAGGAACAGGAGTAGGCCATCTAACCCCTCGAGCCTGCTCCGCCATTCAATAAGATCATGGCTGATCTGGTCGTGGACTCAGCTCCACTTACCCGCCCGCTCCCCGTAACCCTTAATTCCCTTATTGGTTAAAAATCTATTTATCTGTGATTTGAATACATTCAATGAGCTAGCCTCAACTGCTTCCTTGGGCAGAGAATTCCACAGATTCACAACCCTCTGGGAGAAGAAATTCCTTCTCAACTCTGTTTTAAATTGGCTCCCCCGTATTTTGAGGCTGTGTCCCCTAGTTCTAGTCTCCCCAACCAGTGGAAACAATCTCTCTGCCTCTATCTTGTCTATCCTTTTCATGATTTTAAATGTTTCTATAAGATCACCCCTCATCCTTCTGAACTCCAACGAGTAAAGACCCAGTCTACTCAATCTATCATCATAAGGTAACCCCCTCACTTCTCGAATCAGCCTAGTGAATCGTCTCTGTACCCCTTCCAAAGCTAGTATATCCTTCCTTAAGTAAGGTGACCAAAACTGCATGCAGTACTCCAGGTGCGGCCTTACCAATATCCTGTACAGTTGCAGCAGGATCTCCCTGCTTTTGTACTCCATCCCTCTCGCAATGAAGGCCAACATTCCATTCGCCTTCCTGATTATCTGCTGCACCTGCAAACTAACTTTTTGTGATTCATGCACAAGGACCCCCAGGTCCCTTTGCACCACAGCATGTTGTAATTTCTCCCCATTCAAATAATATTCTCTTTTACTGTTTTTTTTCCCAAGGTGGATGACCTCACACTTTCCGACATTGTATTCCATCTGCCAAACCTTAGCCCATTCGCTTAACCTATCCAAATCTCCTTGCAGCCTCTCTGTGTCCTCTACACAACCCGCTTTCCCACTAATCTTTGTGTCATCTGCAAATTTTGTTGCACTACACTCTGTCCCCTCTTCTAGGTCATCTATGTATATTGTACACAGTTGTGGTCCCAGCACCGATCCCTGTGGCACACCACTAACCACCGATTTCCAACCAGAAAAGGACCCATTTATCCCGACTCTCTGCTTTTTGTTAGCCAGCCAATTCTCTATCCATGCTAATACATTTCCTCTGACTCCGCGTACCTTTACCTTCTGCAGTAACCTTTTGTGTGGCACCTTATCGAATGCCTTTTGGAAATCTAAATACACCACATCCATCGGTACACCTCTATCCACCATGCTCGTTATATCCTCAAAGAATTCCAGTAAGTTAGTTAAACATGATTTCCCTTTCATGAATCCATGCTGCGTCTGCTTGATTGCACTATTCCTATCCAGATGTCCCGCTATTTCTTCCTTAATGATAGTTTCAAGCATTTTCCCTACTACAGATGTTAAACTAACCGGCCTATAGTTACCTGCCTTTTGCCTGCCCCCTTTTTTAAACAGAGGCGTTACATTAGCTGCTTTCCAATCCGCTGGTACCTCCCCAGAGTCCAGAGAATTTTGGTAGATTATAACAAATGCATCTGCTATAACTTCCACCATCTCTTTTAATACCCTGGGATGCATTTCATCAGGACCAGGGGACTTGTCTACCTTCAGTCCCATTAGCCTGTCCAGCACTACCCCCCTAGTGATAGTGATCATCTCAAGGTCCTCCCTTCCCACATTCCTATGACCAGCAATTTTTGGCATGGTTTTTGTGTCTTCCACTGTGAAGACCGAAGCAAAATAATTGTTTAAGGTCTCAGCCATTTCCACATTTCCCATTATTAAATCCCCCTTTTCATCTTCTAAGGGACCAACATTTACTTTAGTCACTCTTTTCCGTTTTATATATCTGTAAAAGCTTTTACTATCTGTTTTTATGTTTTGCGCAAGTTTACCTTCATAATCTATCTTCCCTTTCTTTATTGCTTTTTTAGTCATTCTTTGCTGTTGCTTAAAATCTTCCCAATCCTCTAGTTTCCCACTAACCTTGGCCACCTTATACGCATTCGTCTTTGATTTGATACTTTCCTTTATTTCCTTGGTTATCCACGGCTGGTTATCCCTTCTCTTACCGCCCTTCTTTTTCACTGGAATATATTTTTGTTGCGCATTATGAAAGAGCTCCTTAAAAGTCCTCCACTGTTCCTCAATTGTGCCACCGTTTAGTCCTTGTTTCCAGTCTACTTTAGCCAACTCTGCCCTCATCCCACTGTAGTCCCCTTTGTTGAAGCATAGTACTCTTGTTTCTGACACAACTTCCTCATTCTCAATCTGTATTACAAATTCAACCATATTGTGATCACTCATTCCGAGAGGATCTTTTACTAGGAGATCGTTTATTTTTCCTGTCTCGTTACACAGGACCAGATCCAAAATGGCTTGCTCTCTTGTAGGCTCTGTCACATACTGTTCTAAGAAACAATCCCGTATGCATTCTATGAATTCCTCCTCCAGGCTACCCCCTGCGATTTGATTTGACCAATCGATATGTAGGTTAAAATGCCCCATAACTACTGCCGTTCCTTTTTCACATGCCTCCATTATTCCCTTGATTATTGCCCGCCCCACCGTGAAGTTATTATTTGGGGGCCTATAAACTACGCCGACCAGTGACTTTTTCCCCTTACTATCTCTAATCTCCACCCACAATGATTCAACATTTTGTTCATTGTAGCCAATATCATCCCTCACAACTGCCCTGATATCATCCCTTATTAACAGAGCTACCCGACCTCCCTTCCCTTCCTGCCTATCTTTCTGAATCGTCAGATACCCCTGTACGTTTAATTCCCAGTCCTGGCCACCTTGCAACCATGTTTCTGTAATGGCCACCAAATCATACCCATTTGTAATGATTTGTGCTGTCAACTCATTTACTTTATTTCTAATGCTGCGTGCATTTAGGTAGAGTGTTTTCATCCTAGTTTTTAAACCATGATTTTTAGTTTTTACCCCTCCTGCAGCCCTTTTATATTCAGTGGTCCTTTTTGTTTCTTGCCTTTGGTTTCTCTGCCCTCCACTTTTACTCATCTCTTTTCTGTCTTTTGTTTTTGTCTCCTTTTTGTTTCCCTCTGTCTCCCTGCATTGGTTCCCATCCCCCTGTCATATTAGTTTAACTCCTCACCAACACCACGAGCAAACACTCCCCCTAGGACATTGGTTCTGGTCCTGCCCAGGTGCAGACCGTCCGGTTTGTATGGGTCCCACCTCCCCCAGAACCTGTTCCAATGCCCCAGGAATTTGAATCCCTCCCTGCTGCACCACTGCTCAAGCCATGTATTCAGGAATGAAGGAACCCCCTGTCACTGCTCAACAAGTTAGGATCTGGACCAGCCATGACACTATTTTATCAGTTGTGAAATGGTGTGTACTCAGTGGTGATTGGTCTGCCATGCCTGTGGAGATGCATGAGGAGAGAAAGCTTACAACCGTCGCAAGGATGAGCTGTCCATTCAGTTAAACTGTTTACTGTGAGGTAATCATGTAATCATGCCCAAGAAAGGTAGAGAAAAATTTGTACTTGAACTTCTTAGCACTCATCCTGGTATTGTCATGGTAGAAACATAGAAAATAGGTGCAGGAGCAGGCCATTCGACCCTTCGAGCCTGCACCACCATTCAATATGATCATGGCTGATCATTCAACCTCAGTACCCCACCCCAGCCTTCTTTCCATATCCCCTAATCCCTTTAGCCGTAAGGGCCACATCTAACTCCCTTTTCAATATGTCCAACGAACTGGCCTCAACAACTTTCTGTGGTAGATAATTCCACAGGTTCACAATTCTCTGGATGAAAAAGTTTCTCCTCATCTCGGTCCTATATAGCTTAACCCTTATCCTGAGACTGTGACCCCTGGTTCTGGACTTCCCCAACATCAGGAACATTCTTCCTGCATCTAACCTGTCCAATCCCGTCACAATTTTATACGTTTCTGAGATCCCCTCTCATCTTTCTGAATTCCAGTGAGTATAAGCCTAGTCGATCCAGTCTTTCCTCATATGTCAGTCCTGCCATCCCGGGAATCAATCTGGTGAACCTTCGCTGCACTCCCTCAATAGCAAGAATGTCCTTCCTCAGATTAGGAGACCAAAACTGCACACAATACTCAAGGTGTTGTCTCACCAAGGCCCCATACAACAGCAGCAAGACCTCCCTGCTCGTATACTCAAATCCCCTCGCTATGAAGGCCAGCATGCCATTTGCTTTCTTAACTGCCTGCTGTACCTGCATGCCTACCTTCAATGACTGATGTACCATGACACCCAGGTCTCGTTGCACCTCCCCTTTTACTAATCAGTCACCATTCAGATAATAATCTGCCTTCCTGTTTTTGCCACCAAAGTGGATAACCTCACATTTATCTACATTATACTGCATCTGCCATGCATTTGCCCACTCACCTAACCTGTCCAAGTCATCCTGCAGCCTCTTAGCATCCTCCTCACAGCTCACACCGCCACCCAGCTTAGTGTCATCTGCAAACTTGGAGATATTACATTCAATTCCTTCGTCTAAATTATTAATGTATATTGTAAATAGCTGGGGTCCCAGCACTGAACCCTGCTGCACCCCACTAGTCGCTGCCTGCTATTCTAAAAAGGACCCGCTTATTCCCACTCTTTGCTTCCTGTCTGCCAACCAGTTCTCCATCCACATCAATACATTACCCCCAATACCATGTGCCTTAATTTTGCACACTAATCTCTTGTGTGGGACCTCGTCAAAAGCCTTTTGAAAGTCCAAATACACCACATCAACTGGTTCTCCCTTGTCCACTCTACTTGTTACATCCTCAAAAAACTCCCTTTCATAAATCCATGCTGACTTGGACCGATCCTGTCACTGCTTTCCAAATGCGCTGCTATTACATCTTTAATAATTGACTCCAGCATTTTCCCCACCACCGATGTCAGGCTAACCGGTCTATAATTCCCTGTTTTCTCTCTCCCTCCTTTTTTAAAAAGTGGGGTTACATTAGCTACCCTCCAATCCATAGGAACTGATCCAGATTCCATGGAATGTTGGAAAATGATCACCAATGCATCTACTATTTCTAGGGCCACTTCCTTAAGTACTCTGGGATGCAGACTATCAGGCCCTGGGGATTTATTGGCCTTCAGTCTCTTCAATTTCCCGAACACCATTTCCTGACTAATAAGGATTTCCCTCAATGCCCCCTTCTCGCTAGACCCTCGGTCCCCTGGTATTTTTGGGAGGCTATTCGTGTCTTTCTTATTGAAGACAGAACCAAAGTATTTGTTCAATTGGTCTGCCATTTCCTTGTTCCCCATTATGAATTCACCTGATTCTGACTGGGGGACCGACATTAGTCTTCACTAATCTTTTTCTCTTCACATATCTATGGAAGCTTTTGCAGTCAGTTTTTATGTTCCCTGCAAGCTTCCTCTCATACTCTATTTTCCAACTCCGAATTAAACCCTTAGTCCTCCTCTGCTGAATTCTAAATTTCTTCCAGTCCTCAGGTTTGCTGCTTTTTCTGGCCAATTTATATGCCTTGTCCTTGGATTTAACACTTTTCCTTGTTAGCCACGGTTGAGCCACCTTCCCTTTTTTATTTTTACGTCACACAGGGATGTACAATTGTTGTAGTTCATCCATGTGATCTTTAAATGTCTGCCATTGCCTATCCACCGTTAACCCTTTAAGTATCATTCGCCAGTCTATCCTAGCCAATTCATGTCTCATACCATCGAAGTTTACGTTCTTTAAGTTCCGGACCCTCTCTGAATTAACTGTGTCACTCTCCATCTTAATGAAGAATTCTGCCATATTATGGTCACTCTTCCCCAAGGGGCCTTGCTAGGTCTCATGTATGGTGGCCTGGAATTGACTCGGATCTGGAATCATGTGTGCAACAGTGCAATACTTGCATGCAGCTATGTAAAGTACCAGCAGAATCTCCGCTGAGTCTTTGGTCGTGGCCATCCAAACCATGGTCGAGGATTCACGTTGATTTTGCGGGCCCGTTCCGAGGAAAGATGTTTTTTGTCATAGTAGATGCATATTCTAAGTGGATAGAGTGTGTTATTATGTCATCCAGCATGTCTACAGCTACCATTGAGAGCCTTCCTATCATGTTTGCTACTCATGGTTTGCCTGACATTATTGTGAGCGACAATGGACCTTGTTTCACAAATCTTGAAATCAGCTCCATTCGAGCCTACTTCTAATGGTCAAGCAGAGCATGCAGTTCAAATGATCAAGCAAAGTATGAAACGTGTAACTCAGGGCTCACTGCAGAGACGGTTGTCATGTATATTGCTCAGTTACAGGTCAAGACCTCATACGCTTACTGGGGTTCCTCCTGCTGAACTACTGCTGAAGAGAAATCTCAAGACCAGGCTTTCTCTTGTTCATCCTTAATTAAATAATCGGTTGAAAACAGACGTCAAAGTCAGCAATGGTGTCATGATGGTGTTGCCGTGTCACATTGTCATGTTTGTCGACCATGTATACGAACTGTATAGTCACATAAGGTGTGCCACCAGAGGGCACTGCGGTGGGAGACCTGAGGGTCACCTGCATAGGTGTGCAGGGCCACCATGTTTGTGCCTCACTCTGGAGTTACAATAAATGGGACTAAGGTCACAACAGCTCAAGTACAATACTAGACCTCGTGGAGTCATTCATAAGAGTATTAAACACGTAACAACTGGCGACGAGATTACGAACTTTCACGCAAAAATGACTAATGTTTGTGCATTCAAAAAGTTCTCAGAGGGTGAAGATTGGGAAGCCTTTATGGAGCGGCTCGACCAATATTTCGTAGCAAACGACCTGGTAGGCGATGATCCGGCCACGCTGGCAGATAAGCGCAGAGCTATCCTGTTGACTAGTCGTGGGCCTCGTATGGCCTCGTCAGGGACTTGCTTGCACCAGAGACAACAACGACCAAGTCGTACGAGGAGCTGAAAGTGCTAATTCGGGACCAACTCATACTGAAGGAGAGCATCCTCACAGCCAGACATCGATTTTATACACACAGCCGCCCCGAGGGCTAGGAAATAGCGAAGTACGCTGCCGACCTCAGGAGGCTGGCAGGACCATGTGAATTTGGCGCATCCCTCGCCGATGCGTTGCGAGACGTCTTCGTAATTGGCATCGGTCATGAGGCCCTTCTTCACAGGCTACTGTCTGCTGAAACCACGGTCACTCTGCAGAAGGCCTTCAGCATCAGCCAGGCGTTCATGACCTCAAGCTGCAGCTCCAAGCAGATGATGACTCACTCTCAGGACTCAAACCAGGCATGTACTATAAATAGAATGGCGCCTTTCAGAGGCAGAACTGTTGAATGTGAATCTGCCCAGGGCAGAGCGTACAGGCCCCCGAGTCCTTTAACTCAAGAGTCCGCCAAGGGGTGGAAATGCAAGTCGAGTAGCACCATGCTGGCGTTGTGGAGGTAATCACAGGGCTCATCAGTGTCGGTTCAGAGACTATGTGTGTAAAGGCTGCAGCACAAAGGGCCAACTCCAGCGAATGTGCAAAAGAGCCTCACCATGTGGAAGAGGAGTCAGCAGATAGCTGTGAATCCAGCGCGGATTACGAGGAGATGGCTTGAGAGGCAGCTCAGTCCCAGGATGAAGTGTATGGAGTATATACCTGCACCACAGATTGTCCTCCAGTGATCATGGAAGTCGAGATAAATGGCGTTCCAGTCTTCATGGAAGTGGACACGGGGGTGAGTCAGTCAGTGATGAGCCAGGAAGCCTTTGAGAGGCTATGGAATGATCAAGCTGAACGACCCAAGCTGGTCCCGGTTCAGGCAAAGCTGCACACCGACACCAAGGAACTGGTATCAGTTGTTGGTAGTGTGGATGTGCACAATTTACCATTGTGGATCGTTTCAGGTGATGGACCAACGCTACTTGGAAGAAGATGGGTGGGGAAGATTCATTGGAACTGGGAAGACTTCATCCCTCCAGCGATCGACGTCCCCCGTGCTCAGAGACAGAGCAAGCCCCCACCTTCGGTTGGACCAGGCACCGGAGAGCAGATCCACGCAGCCTCCGAGGCACAGACCACCCATCACGACTGCGTGGCGATGAACCAGCCGAGACAACCCAAATGCACCTTCCCAGTTTCAGTGGCAGGACTCCTGGGGAGGAAGATTAGATCCAAGGGCGCCTTCCCAACTTCAGTGGCAGAATCCCTGGGAAAGAAGATCACAGCAGTCGACAACAGGGAAAAGATGGCGTCCAAACCACGAAGTGCAGCGCTAATGGAGCAACGACACGTGGTTTCACGCAAGGAAGACGATTGGGGTAAAAGTAGTAAGGCCATTTTAAAGGAGGCCAGCAACCTGCCATTTTTGAATGAACTGCTTGAAATTGGTAACCAATGTAAAAGTCCAACTGTAACAAGCAAAATGTTGTTGAGCGATGTCGGGTGCAAATTGCAATCAGCCAATGTAGCGGGCGAACACCTAACGGTCGTATACAGGTTCAGCGAGTTACCCAATGCTGTAGCCTGCGTCCCCGGGAACAGAACGATGTATCATAAAGTATCCCCACAGCTGACAGAAGTAGACAAGCCGCAGAGTAAACGATTCCCAGAGAGCAGAGGCACCGGTAGCGATACCCTGCCTCAGATCGGTTTAACATTGCAGGCACCCGATGGCATGAACCGCCACGGGTCAGAAACAGTAAACTTCGCCGATGCTCGCAGTCGGCTACCGTCGCCTAGCACCCGGGTGGAAAAGGCGCAGCCCACAAACTCACTCGCCACCACGGAAATGCCCAAGAGCAAAGGGCCACCCGTAACGGCTCCTCCGAACGGGACCTGGACCAGCCAAGATCCCAAACTAGAGAGTGTTCACAACGGTGCCCTCAAGGAAAGTGAGTCAGCAGTCCCCTGCGAACTGTTAGACAAGACGAGGCAGCCCCACTGTCGCTTAGACGAAACGCTCACTCGCTCAGACCGCTTCCCCAGGGACAGCGGCAGCAACACTGTGCAAACGAAAAGGACAGGGAGGTCACAGACACATCAGCTGTCTTAGGGCCTGCCCGACACTAGGAGTAATGGTAAGAGCCCTGAGCTCCAACAACTCGAGCAAAATGAGCTCACCTCACCCACAGACCCACTAGCATGGGGCGCTGCACCACCACCAGACGACCCGGATCTCATCCGGCCATGCTGGAACTAGACTGTCCTTGTGTACCTGTACTGAGATACCTGGACTGATCGTGTAAATGTACCACACAAAAAGAAACGCAACTGTAATCCACCCAACAAATGTACCAAGATGTAAATGTAAAACCCATGTGATGAACTTGAATGTAACTTGCATGTAACGGGCCATTAGCATGATCTCTGTGTGGGGGGGGGGGGGGGGGGGGGGGGGGGAGAATGGAGTAGTCATGGACTCACAACCAGAAACCACAGGGACCTCACTGGCAACAAATCTATCTACCAACCCACCCAAGCTAAAAAGCGACCCTCCAATGGTTAACCAGGAAGAGCAAAGCCTAGGTCACCGTCAAAGTACGAGTCAATTTACATTAAAGACTTGGGGGAAAGTGGTGTCATGTATGTAGACCATGTATACTAATTGTATAGTCACATAAGGTGTGCCACCAGAGGGCACTGCGATGGGAGACCTGAGGGTCACCTGCATAGGTGTGCAGGGCCCAGTATAAAAGGCTGCCCACCATGTTTGTACCTCACTCTGGAGTTACAATAAATGGGACTAAGGTCACAACAGCTCAAGTACAATTCTAGACCTCGTGGAGTCATTCATAAGAGTCTTAAAAACATAACACACGTGACATCTCTGTCAACGATCCGGTTTATGTACTGAATGAACTATGATCAAGGTCCAAAGTGGATCGCCAGCACTGTTACAGCCAAGGAGGGTAACAGAGTGTGTATTGTTGTGCTCAAGAATGGGCAAACATGCAGGAAACACCTTGACCAGGATAAACTGCGGCACACGGATGAACTGGAAGCGAGTGAGGAAGATGCAGTCAGTGACCAACCAACCAACCATTGTTCACTCATCAGAGGACTCTGCTGACATTACTGACTCTGAACCTTCAGTCTCTGATATGGTTATGACCATTCCCATCAGATCGGTTACTCAGCCCTCAGTCTCAATGGACTCAGAACGCTCACCCAGAGCCAAAGTTGAACTGAGACGATCAACTCGTGAGAGGAAAGCCCCAGACCGTCGTAATTTGTAAAAAGACTGTTGTTAGGATTTTAAAAGGGGGATGTTGTTATGTATTAATGCTTGGGGGTCACCAGACACCAGAGGGCGCCGCGGTCAGAGGTCATCGGGCTGTACACATGTGGTACGAATGCTTGGTCACCTGTATATAAGCTGGGTCATACAAGGCACTCTTGGGCTGGAATAAAGATGGATCAGGTTGTACCCGAGTGAGTTTACAGTAACCAGACTCTTGAGTCATTACAGTCACCCCGCATCTTAGGGGAAGTGGGTGACCACCAGATGTAGTAAGTGTGCCAGGCAGGTAGTGCAGGAGTTCCCCAGTGAGTCCATCTCGCTTTCAAATCAATCTTCATTTCTGAGTATCGGTAAGGATGATGGTGCCTCTGGGGAGTGCAGCCAGAGCCAATACCAAGGCTCCACGGGTGGCTCAGCTGCACAGGGGGGAGGGACAAAGAACAAAAGGGCCCTAGTGATAGGGGATTCTATCGTTAGGGGAACAGACTGGCGTTTCTGCGGCCGGAGATGTGACTCCAGAATGCTTTGGTGCCTCCCTGGTGCATGGGTCAAGGATGTCACAGAGTGGACGCAGTGCATTCTGGGGGGGGGGGGGGGGGGGTAACCAGCTAGAGGTCATGGTCCATATCGTGACCAACGATATAGATAAAAAGAGGGATGAGTCCTACAGGCAAAAGTCAGGGGGCTAGGAAGAAAATTAAAGGGTGGGACCTCAAAGGTTGTAATCTCCGGGTTACTGCCGGTGCCACGTGCTAATGAGTACAAGAATAGAAGGATAGAGAGGATGAACACTTGAGGCATTGGGACCGCTTCTGGAGGCGATGGGACCTGTACAAACCAGACGGGTTACACCTCAACAGCGCCGGGACCAATATCCCCGCGGGGAGTTTTGCTAGTGCTGTTGGGGAGAGTTTAAACTAGCTTGGCAGGGGGATGGGAATCTGAGAACAAATTCAATAGGGAAGGAAGTAAAGCTGAAATTGGATAGCAAGAATCTAGAAAGCGAATCTGTAAGACAGAGGAAACAAGGGTTAGTAAGTAGTAAGCAAGTAGGCCTTCCTGTGCTGAATGGTATATACTTTAATGCAAGGAGTATAGCGAATAAGGCGGATGAGCTAAGAGCACGGGTAGATACTTGGGAGTATGACATTACAGCCATTACAGAAACATGGCTGAAAGAGGGACAGGTTTGGCAGATTAATATTCCTGGCTACAGGATTTTTAGACAAGACAGAGAGGGGGGTAAAAAGAGGGGAGGCGCCGCGGTACTGATTAAAGAAACTGTTACAGCGGTGAGCAGGGATAGTATGTTAGAGGGATCCTCAAATGAGGCCATATGGGTTGAACTGAAAAATAAGAAAGTGGTGATCACACTGCTGTATTATAGATCCCCAAACAGTGGGGGGGGGGGGGGGGGTAGATAGAGGAGCAAATATGTCGGCAAATTGCTGTGAAGTCCAAAAACCATAGGGTAGTAATAGTAGGGGATTTTAACTATCCAAATATTGATTGGGACAAATTTAGTGTGAAGGGTATAGAGGGTGCGGAATTCTTGAAATGCATTCAAGAGAACTTTTTTAGTCAGTATGTAGCAAGCCCAACACGAGAGGGGGTGATCTTGGATTTAGTTTTGGGGAATGAAGCTGGGCAGGTTGAAGGGGTATTAGTGGGGAGCACTTGGGTGCCAGTGACCATAATTCAGTCAGATTCAAGTTGGTTATGGATAAGGACAAGGATAGGCCTGGAATAAAAGTCCCAAATTGGGGAAAAGCTAATTTTGCTAAGTTAAGGAGTGATTTGTCCACAGTGGACTGGAAACAGCTACTTGTGGGTAAATCAGTGTCGGAACAGTGGGAGGCATTCAAGGAGGAGATCCGGAAGGCTCAGGCCAAACATGTGCCCTTAAAGAAAAAGGTTGGGAATAATAATTCTAGATCCCCCGGGATGTCTAGGGACTTACAGGGCAGGATTAAGAAAAAAAGGAACGCTTATGTCATATACCGACGGCTAAATACTGTAGAATCTTTAGAGGAATATAGAAAGTTAAGAGCCAAAATTAAAAAGGGTATTAGAAATGCTAAGAGAGAACGAAAAATTCTTGGCTAGTAAAATTAAGGAAAACCCGAAGATGTTCTATAAATACATTAAGAGTAAGAGGGTAACTAAAGAAAGGGTAGGGCCTGTTAGAGACCACGAGGGTAATCTTTGTGTGGAGGCGGAAGATGTTGGGAGGGTTCTTAACGAATACTTTGCATCTGTTTTCACAAAGGAAAGGGGCAATGCAGATACTGCTATCGAGGAGGAGTGTGATATTCTGGATGACATAAATATAGTGAGAGAGGAAGTATTAAGGGGTTTAGCAGCTTTGAAAGTAGATAAGTCCCTGTCCCGGATGAAATGCATCCCAGGCTGTTGAGCGAAGTAAAAGAGGAAATAGCAGAGGCCTTGACCATCATTTTTCCAGTCCTCTTTGGATCTGGGCATGGTGCCAGAGGATTGGAGGACTGCTAATGTAGTACCCTTGTTGAAGAAGGGAGAAAGGGATAGGCCGAGTAATTACAGGTCTGTCAGCCTAACCTCAGTGGTGGGAAAATTATTGGAAAAAGTCCTGAAAGACAGGATAAATCTATATTTGGAAAGGCAAGGATTAATTCGGGACAGTCAGCACGGATTTGTTAAGGGACGATTGTGTTTGACTAACCTGATTAAATTTTTTGAGGAGGTAACCAAGAGGGTCGATGAGGGTGCATATGATGTAGTATATATGGACTTTAGCAAAGCTTTTGATAAGGTCCCACATGGTAGACTGGTCACAAAGGTTAAAGCCCATGGGATCCAAGGCAAAGTGGCAAGTTGGATCCAAAATTGGCTTGGTGGTCGGAAGCAAAGGGTAATGGTTGATGGATGTTTCTAGTAGGGTTCCGCAGGGCTCAGTACTGGGTCCCTTGCTTTTTGTGGTATATATCAACGATTTAGATTTGAATATAGGGAGTACGATTAAGAAGTTTGCAGACGACACTAAAATTGGCTGTGTGGTTGATAATGAAGAGGAAAGTCATGGGCTGCAGGACGATATCAATCTACTGGTCAGGTGGGCAGAGCAGTGGCAAATGGAATTTAATTCAGAGAAGTGTGAGGTAATGAACTTTGGGAGGGCTAATAAGGAAAGGGTATACACATTAAGCGGTAGGCCACTTAATAGTGTAGATGAACAAAGGGACCTTGGAGTTCTTGTCCACAGATCTCTGAAAGTTGCAGGCCAGGTGGATAAGGTGGTTAAGAAGGCATAAAATATAAGAGCAGGGAGGTTATGCTTAAATTGTATAATACTTTGGTTAGGCCACAGCTGGAGTACTGCGCACTAGGGTGCTGCCTGGAATGAAGAATCTTAGTTATGAGGACAGATTGGAAAGGCTGGGTTTGTTCTCATTGGAACAGAGGAGGTTGAGAGGAGACCTCATTGAGGTGTACAAAATATTGAGAGGCCTGGACATGGTGGATCGTAAGGGCCTATTTCCATTGGTGGAGGGGTCTATTACGAGGGGGCATAGTTTTAAGGTGGTTGGTGCAGGGGATTTGAGAGGGGGCTGCTTTACGCAGAGTGTTGTGGGGATCTGGAAGAGTGGTGGATGCAGAAACCCTCACCACTTTTAAGAGATGGTTAGATGGGCACTTAAAGTGCAGTAACCTGCAGGGTTACGGACCTAGAGCTGGTAATTGGGATTAGACTGGATGACCTTTTGTGGGACGGAGCAGATATAATGGTAAGTACTGCAGGGAATAGAATACGGCCAGGGTGATCTCCTGGACTAGTGTCGATCGCCTGGATGGGTCGGAGAGGAATTTTCCCAGATTTTTTCTCCCTAAATTGGCCTGGGTTTCTATCTGGTTTTTGCCTCTCCCAGGAGATCACATGACTGCGGTTGGGGTGGAGTGTAGAATGTTTCAGTATAAGGGGTGTCACAGGTGTGAGGCGGACTGGTCGGTGCTCTTTGCCTTTCCGCCATTGTTCATAGGTTTATATGTTTATACGGAATGAAATGGGCTGCTGACTGAGGGCCGTTTGGCTCTTTGTCGGCCGGCGTGGACACGACAGATTGAAATGGCCTCCTTCTGCGACGTAAGTTTCTATGTTTCTGTGTTTCTACAGCTTTCTTCTTCATTATTAATCACACAGCCGATTTTTAATATCATCTGAAAATTCTTAATTATACCCCCTCCATTCAAGGCTAAATCATTGGTGTACACCACGAAAAGCAAGGGATCGAGTACTGAACCCCACTGGATACAGCTTTCCAGTCGCAAAAACATCCATCGACCATTGCACTTTGCTTCCTGCCCCTGTGGCAATTTTGGATCCAACTTATCACTTTGCCTTCATGACTAGTCTTCCATGTGGGACCTTATCAAAAGCCTTGCAAAAATCCATATACGCCACATCAAACACACTGCCCTCATCGACCCTCCTTGTTACTCTCTCAAAAAATTCAATCAAGTTAGTCAGACATGACCTTCCCTTAACAAATCCATGCTGACTGTCCTTGATAAATCCGTGTCTTTCTAAATGAAGATTTATCCTGTCCCTCAGAATTTTGTCCAATAATTTTCCCACCACCAAGGTTAGGCTGCAGCAAGATCTGGAAAAATATTCAGGCTTCAGCTGATCAGTGGCAAGTAACATTCGTGCCACACAAATGCCAGGCAATGACTTTCTCCAACAAGCGAGAGTCTAACCACCACTCCTTGACATTCAATGGAGCATCCGCGATGCTGAGGATGCTGTGAATAGCACGTTTAGTGAGTTGGTCACACGGCAGGTAAAGGTTACACAGCCAGATTGGGAATGGGTGACCATCAGGCAGAGCAGTCGAAGGAAGATAGTGCAGGGGTCCCCTGCGGTCATCTCCCTCCAAAACAGACACACCGTTTTGGATACTGTTGAGGGGGATGACTCATCAGGGGAGGGCAGCAGCAGCCAAGTTCATGGCACCAGGGCTGGCTCTGTTGCACAGGAGGGCAGGAAAAAGAGTGGGAGAGCGATAGTGATAGGGGATTCTACTGAAACGAGACTCCAGGATGGTGTGTTGTCTCCCTGGTGCAAGGGTCAAGGATGTCTCAGAGCGGCTGCAGCGCAGTCTGGAGGGCGAGAGTGAGCAGCCAGCTGTCGTGGTACATATAGGTACCAACAATATAGGTAAAAAACGGGATGAGGTCCTACAAGCTGAATTTAGGGAGCGAGGAGTTAAATTAAAAAGTAGGACCTCGAAGGTAGTAATCTCAGGATTTGCTACCAGTGCCACGTGCTAGTCAGAGTAGGAATTGCAAGATAGCTCAGATGAATACGTGGCTTGAGGAATAGTGCAGCAGGGAGGGATTCAAATTCCTGGGACATTGGAACCGGTTCTGGGGGAGGTGGGACCAGTACAAACTGGACGGTCTGCACCTGGGCAGGACGGGAACCAATGTCCGAGGGGGAGTGTTTGCTAGTGCTGTTGGGGAGGAGTTAAACTAATATGGCAGGGGGATGGGAACCTATGCAGGGAGACAGAGGGAAGTAAAAAGGGGGCAGAAGCAAAAGATAGGAAGGAGAAAAGCAAGAGTGGAGGGCAGAGAAATCAAGGGCAAAAATCAAAAAGATCCACATTACAACATAATTCTAAAAGGACAAAGAGTGTTAAAAAAACAAGCCGGAAGGCTCTGAGTCTCAATGCGAGGAGCATACGCAATAAGGTGGATGCACAGATAGCTGTTAACGGATATGATGTAATTGGGATTACGGAGACATGGCTCCAGGGTAACCAAGGATGGGAACTCAACATCCAGGAGTATTCAATATTCAGGAAGGACAGACAGGAAGGAAAAGGAGGTGGGGTAGTGTTAATGGTTAAAGAGGAGATGAAAGGAATAGTAAGGAGGGACATTAGCCTGGATGATGTGGAATCTATATGGGTGGAGCTGCGGAATACCAAAGGGCAGAAGACGCTAGTGGAAGTTGTGTACAGACCACCAAACAATAGTAGTGAGGTTGGGGACAGCATCAAACAGGAAATTAGGGATGTGTGCAATAAAGGTACAGCAGTTATCATGGGCGACTTTAATCTACATATTGATTGGGCTAACCAAACTGGTAGCAATACTGTGGAGGAGGATTTCCTGGAGTGTATTAGGGATGGTTTTCTAGACCAATATGTCGAGGAACCAACTAGAGAGCTGGCCATCCTAGACTGGGTCTTGTGTAATGAGAAGATTAATTCGCAATCTGGTCGTGCGAGGCCCCTTGGGGAATAGTGACCATAATATGGTAGAATTCTTCAGTAAGATGGAGAGTGACACAGTTAATTCAGAGACTAGGGTCCTGAACTTAAGGAAGGTAACTTCGACCATATGAGACGTGAATGGCTAGGATGGACTGGAGAATGATACTTAAAGGGTTAACGGTGGATAGGCAATGGCAGACATTTAAATATCACATGGATGAACTTCAACAATTTTACATCCCTGTCTGGCGTAAGAATAGAAAAGGGAAGGTGGCTCAACTGTGGCTAACAAGGGAAATTAGGGATAGTGTTAAATCCAAGGACGAGGCATATAAATTGGCCAGAAAAAGCAGCAAACCTGAGGACTGGGAGAAATTTAGAATTCAGCAGAGGAGGACTAAGGGTTTAATTAGGAGTGGGAAAATAGAGTATGAGAGTAAGCTTGCAGGGAACATAAAAACTGACTGCAAAAGCTTCTATAGATATGTGAAGAGAAAAAGATTAGTGAAGACTCATGTAGGTCCCTTGCAGTCAGAATCAGGTGAATTCATAATGGGGAACAAGGAAATGGCAGACCAATTGAACAAATACTTTGGTTCTGTCTTCATTAAGGAAGACACGAATAACCTCCCAAAAATACTAGGGGACCAAGGGTCTAGCAAGAAGGGGGAACTGAGGGAAATCCTTATTTGTCAGGAAATGGTGTTAGGGAAATTGAAGAGACTGAAGGCCGATAAATCCCCAGGGCCTGATAGTCTGCATCCCAGAGTACTTAAGGAAGTGGCCCTAGAAATAGTAGATGCATTTTCCAACATTCCATGGACTCTGGTTCAGTTGCTATGGATTGGAGGGTAGCCAATCCATAGTAATAATGTAACCCCACTTTTTAAAAAAGGAGGAAGAGAGAAAACAGGTAATTATAGACCGGTTAGTCTGAAATCGATAGTGGGGAAAATGCTGGATTCAATTATTAAAGATGTAATAGCAGCGCATTTGGAAAGCAGTGACAGGATCGGTCCAAGTCAGCATGGATTTATGAAAGGGAAATCATGCTTGACAAATCTTCTCGAGTTTTTTGAGGATGTAACCAGTAGAGTGGATAAGGGAGAACCAGTGGATGTGGTGTATTTGGACTTTCAAAAGGCTTTTGACAAGGTCCCACACAAGATATTAGTGTGCAAAATTAAGGCACATGGTATTGGGGGCAATGTAGTGATGTGGATGGAGAAATGGTTGGCAGACAGGAAGCAAAAAGTGGGAATAAACGGGTCCTTTTCAGAATGGCAGGCAGTGACTAGTAGGGTGCCACAAGGCTCAGTGCTGGGACCCCAGCTATTTACAATATACATTAATGATTTAGACGAAGGAATTGAATGTAATATCTCTAAGTTTTCAGTTGACACTAAGCTGGATGGCAGTGTGAGCTGTGAGGAGGATGCTAAGAGGCTGCAGGTTGGACAGGTTAGGTGAATGGGCAAAAGCATGGCAGATGCAATATAATGTGGATAAATGTGAGGTTATCCACTTTGGTGGCAAAAACAGGAAGGCAGATTATTATCTGAATGGTGACAGGTTAGTAAAAGAGGAGGTGCAACGAGACCTGGTTGTCATGGCTCATCAGTCATTGAAGATAGGCATGCAGGTACAGCAGGCAATAAAGAAGGCAAATGGCATGTTGGCCTTCATAGCGAGAGGATTTGAGTATAGGAGCAGGGAGGTCTTACTGCAGTTGTATGGGGCCTTGGTGAGACCACATCTTGAGTATTGTGTGCAGTTTTGGTCTCCTAATCTGAGGAAGGACGTTCTTGCTATTGAGGGAGTGCAGCGAAGGTTCACCAGACTGATTCCAGGGATGACAGGACTGACATATGAGGAAAGACTGGATCGACTAGGCTTATACTCACTGGAATTTAGAAGAATGAGAGGGGACCTCATAGAAACATATAAAATTCTGACGGGTTTAGACAGGTTAGATGCAGGAAGAATGTTCCCAATGTTGGGCAAGTCCAGAACCAGGGGTCACAGTCTAAGGAAAAGGAGTAAGCCATTTAGGACCGAGATGAGGAAAAACTTTTTCACTCAGAGAATTGTGAACCTGTAGAATTCTCTACCACAGAAAGTTGTTAAGTCCAGTTCGTTGGACATATTCAAAAGGGAGTTAGATGTGGCCCTTACGGCTGAAGGGATCAGGAGGTATGGAGAGAAAGCGGGAAAGGGGTACTGAGGTGAATGATCAGCCATGATCATATTGAATGGCGGTGCAGGCTCGACGGGCCGAATGGCCTACTCCTGCACCTATTTTCTATGTTTCTATGTTTCTAGTACCATTGCCAAATCCCCCACGATCAACATCCCAGGGGTTACCATTGACACGAAACATAACTGGACCAGCCACATAAATACTGCGTGTCAGAGGCTGGGTATTCTGCGGCCGGTGTCTCAGCTCCTGACTCCCCAAAGTCCTTCCAGATCTACACGGCACAAGTCATTAGTGTGATAGAATACTCCCCACTTGCCTGGATGAGTTGCAGCTCCAACAAAAAGCTCGACACCATCCAGGACAAAGCAGCCGCTTGATCGGCCCCCCATCCCCCACCTTCAACACTCACTCCCTCCACCACCAGCGCACCGTGGCTGCAGTGTGCACCATCTACAAGAATCCATTTCTCTTCTCAATTTTATAAGTGACCAAGGCTCGGGTGTAGGGAGCAGCATTATAAAGTTTGCAGATGATACGACACTTGGTAAAGTAGTCGGTATTGATGAGGACGGTTACAGGTTTCAGGATGACAGACAGGACGGTGAAATGGGCAGAAGTGTGGCAGATGGAGTTCAATGCGGAGCAGTGTGAAGCGATGCACTCTGGGAGGACGAATGTGGAAGAACCGTTTACTATGAATGGGATGATTCTGAAACGTGTGGATGGTGCTGATATAGACAAATCCTGCACGATGGCGGGGAAGCTGATACGATGGTCAAAAAATCATAAGTTACTTGGTTTTATGAATATAGGAATAGAATATAAAAGCAAGGAGATCGCGCTGGAACTTTATAAATCACTGGTTAGGCCTCAGCTGGAGTATTGTGGACAATTCTGGGCCCCACACTTCAGGAAAGATGTAAAGGCCTTAGAAAGGGTCAGATAAGGATGACCAGGATGTTACCAGGGATGAGCGACTTCAGTTATGAGGAGAGGTTGGGAAAGATACGCCTGCTCTCCTTGGAACTGAGAAGGTCAAGAGGTGACCAAATGTAGGTTTTCAAGATGCTGGGAGGTTTTGATCGTTTAGATAGAGAACAACTATTCAGAGGGAGTTGGACAGGTGCTGGAGGATGAGGAACTGACAGGGTTACAGGCACAAAGTACGACTGCTCTTTCAAAGAGCCAGCACAGGCACGATGGGCCGAATGGCCCCCTTCTGTGCTGTAGCTTTCTATCATTGTATACACAGCACAGCCCAAGCGCTTGTACAAATCAGACACGGCCCAGGGTGGAAGTTCCAGAGCCTCTGGTCACAAGCTTCCAATTCTCCTTCGATACAGGGGTGGTGCAGAGGACTGGCGGATTGGAAATGTTGCACCCCTGTTTAAAAAGTGGGGAGAGGAATAAACCCAGCAACTGCAGCCCAGTCAGCTTAACACCAGTAAAGGGTACCATCTTAGAGTCAATAATCCAGGACAAAATTGATTGCCAGTTGGAAAAAATTGGGCTAAGAAATGAAAGTCAGCACGGATTTGTCAAAGGCAAATTGTGTTTGACTAACCTGATCGAGTTCTTTGATGAAGTAAAAGAGGGTTGATGAGGGTAATGCTGGTGATGTTGTGTAAATGGATCTTTCAAAAGGCATTTAACAAAGTATCACATAATCAGCTTGTTAGCGAAATTGAAGCCCGTGTGATTAAAGGAGCAGTGGCAGTGTGGATACAAAAGTGGCTCAGTGACAGAAAGCAAATAGCGGTGAACGGTTGTTTTTCCGAATGGAGGGTTGTACAGTGGTATTCCCCAGGGGTCAGTATTAAGACCACTGATATTTCTGATATATATTAATGACTTGGGCTGGGTATACAGGGCACCATTTTAAAGTTTGCAGATGGCACGGAACTCAGAAATGTGGTAAAGAGCGAGGACGACAGTAACAGACCTCAGGAGGACCTCGACAGACTGATGAGATGGGCAGACACGCGGCAGATGAAATTTAAAGCAGAGAAGTGTTAAGTGATACACTTGGGTAGGAGGAAGCAGAAGAGACAATATGAACTAAATGTACAATGTTAAAGGGAGTGCAGGAAAGAGAGAGCCAGGGCTGTATGTACACAAATGTTTGAGAGTGGCAGCACAAGCTGAGAATGTTGTTAAAATACAGGCACAAAAGCAAGGAAGTTATGCTGAACCGTTATTGGTTCGGCCCTGCCTGGAGTATTGGCCCAGAAACCCCAGCCTCCCTGGGTCAGTACAGAGTGTCTATGGACCCGGGAGGCATCGCAAAAGCCGGTTTTCAGCGTACAATGCAATGCACACGCGCTGAAAACCGGCTTTTCCAATCTGTCAAGTTCCAGTTCGACAGATCCTCTGCATATCGGGAGTGAGAACATTTGCAAGGGCAAGAGTGCAGTATTTACCCACATCTTGCCCAGCAAATGTCCTCAGAACCCTTGCGCCTGATAAAAGCAGGCGTACAGCCTACTGTTACTGGCGTAAGAGTCTTAAAACACACTTAAAACATAAAAAACAAAATTCAAAATACACGTTTTATTTTTAAAAACCCTGCCCACTACGGAAAATGTATTTTAAACTATAATTAAAAAAACATTTTAAAAACTGGGAATTTTTTTTCTTAAGGTATTTATTAACTTTAATTTCAATGAATTTTAATTGTGTGAGGTGTGTTTGTTATTTTTTATTTGGTGTTTGTTTTTTTTTTCTCAATTAATAGCAATGAGCGTGTGCAGATACGGAGTTCCCATTGCGATCAATGGGAATACTGTACCTGATTGGTTGAGCAGTCACACGTGACTGCACCATCTCCATGGGAACCTGGAGGACGGGAGCGCACTTTGCCAACGGATTCCCCAACACATTCCCACGCTCCTCCGGAACCACCAGCTACTTCATGTCGGAGGCGTCCAATACACAATGGGTGTTATGTAATGAGAGAAGATTAATTAGCAATCTCGTTGTGCGAGGCCCCTTGGGGAAGAGTGACCATAATATGGGGGAATTCTACATTAGGATGGAGAATGAAACAGTTAATTCAGAGACCATGGTCCAGAACTTAAAGAAGGGTAAATTTGAAGGTATGAGGCATGAGTTGGCTAGGATAGATTGGCGAATGATACTTAAGGGGTTGACTGTGGATGGGCAATGGCAGACATTTAGAGACCGCGTGGATGAACTACAACAATTGTACATCCCTGTCTGGCGTAAAAATAAAAAAGGGAAGGTGGCTCAACCGTGGCTATCAAGGGAAATCAGGGATAGTATTAAAGCCAAGGAAGTGGCATACAAATTGACCAGAAATAGCAGCGAACCTGGGGACTGGGAGAAATTTAGAACTCAGCAGAGGAGGACAAAGGGTTTGATTAGGGCAGGGAAAATAGAGTACGAGAGGAAGCTTGCAGGGAACATTAAGATGGACTGCAAAAGTTTCTATAGATATGTAAAGAGAAAAAGTTTAATAAAGACAAACGTAGATCCCCTGCAGTCAGAATCAGGGGAAGTCATAACGGGGAACAAAGAAATGGCAGACCAATTGAACAAGTACTTTGGTTCGGTATTCACTAAGGAGGACACAAACAACCTTCCGGATATAAAAGGGGTCAGAGGGTCTATTAAGAAGGAGGAACTGAGGGAAATCTTTATTAGTCGGGAAATTGTATTGGGGAAATTGATGGGATTGAAGGCCGATAAATCCCCAGGGTCTGATGGACTGCATCCCAGAGTACTTAAGGAGGTGGCCTTGGAAATAGCGGATGCATTGACAATCATTTTCCAACATTCCATAGACTCTGGATCAGTTCCTATCAAGTGGAGGGTAGCCAATGTAACCCCACTTTTTAAAAAAGGAGGGAGAGAGAAAACAGGGAATTATAGACCGGTCAGCCTGACATCAGTAGTGGGTAAAATGATGGAATCAATTATTAAGGATGTCATAGCAGCGCATTTGGAAAGAGGTGACATGATAGGTCCAAGTCAGCATGGATTTGTGAAAGGGAAATCATGCTTGACAAATCTTCTGGAATTTTTTGAGGATGTTTCCAGTAGAGTGGACAAGGGAGAAGAACCAGTTGATGTGGTATATTTGGACTTTCAGAAGGCTTTCGACAAGGTCCCACACAAGAGATTAATGTGCAAAGTTAAAGCACATGGGATTGGGGGTAGTGTACTGACATGGATTGAGAACTGGTTGTCAGACAGGAAGCAAAGAGTAGGAGTAAATGGGTACTTTTCGGAATGGCAGGCAGTGACTAGTGGGGTACCGCAAGGTTCTGTGCTGGGGCCCCAGCTGTTTACATTGTACATTAATGATTTAGACGAGGGGATTAAATGTAGTATCTCCAAATTTGCGGATGACACTAAGTTGGGTGGCAGTGTGAGCTGCGAGGAGGATGCTATGAGGCTGCAGAGTGACTTGGATAGGTTAGGTGAGTGGGCAAATGCATGGCAGATGAAGTATAATGTGGATAAATGTGAGGTTATCCACTTTGGTGGTAAAAACAGAGAGACAGACTATTATCTGAATGGTGACAGATTAGGAAAAGGGGAGGTGCAACGAGACCTGGGTGTCATGGTACATCAGTCATTGAAGGTTGGCATGCAGGTGCAGCAGGCGGTTAAGAAAGAAAATGGCATGTTGGCCTTCATAGCGAGGGGATTTGAGTACAGGGGCAGGGAGGTGTTGCTACAGTTGTACAGGGCCTTGGTGAGGCCACACCTGGAGTATTGTGTACAATTTTGGTCTCCTAACTTGAGGAAGGACATTCTTGCTATTGAGGGAGTGCAGCG
This sequence comes from Pristiophorus japonicus, assembly GCF_044704955.1. Classification (NCBI taxonomy): domain Eukaryota; kingdom Metazoa; phylum Chordata; class Chondrichthyes; family Pristiophoridae; genus Pristiophorus; species Pristiophorus japonicus. The sequence continues at coordinate 107,473 of NW_027254571.1, read as the reverse complement.
AAGGTTCACCAGACTGATTCCCGGGATGGCGGGACTGACATATCAAGAAAGATTGGATCAACTGGGCTTGTATTCACTGGAGTTCAGAAGAATGAGAGGGGATCTCATAGAAACGTTTAAAATTCTGACGGGTTTAGACAGGTTAAATGCAGGAAGAATGTTCCCAATGTTGGGGAAGTCCAGAACCAGGGGTCACAGTCTAAGGATAAGGGGTAAGCCATTTAGGACTGAGATGAGGAGAAACTTCTTCACCCAGAGAGTGGTGAACCTGTGGAATTCTCTACCACAGAAAATTGTTGAGGCCAATTCACTAAATATATTCAAAAAGGAGCTAGATATAGTCCTTACTACTAGGGGGATCAAGGGGTATGGCGAGAAAGCAGGAATGGGGTCCTGAAGTTGCATGTTCAGTCATGAACTCATTGAATGGCGGTGCAGGCTCGAAGGGCCGAATGGCCTACTCCTGCACCTATTTTCTATGTTTCCATGTTTCATCCGAATGAAGCCTCCAGCCGGAATTTCAGGGCCATTGTGTTTGATTCTGGGCATTGCACTTTGGGAAAGGTATCAAGGCCTTGGAGAGGGTGCAGAAGAGATTTATATAATGGTGGAGAGATGAGGGACTTCAGTTATGGAGGGACTGGAGAAGCTGGGATTGCTCTCCTTGGAGCAGAGAAGGTTAAAGCAGATTTGATTGAGGTGTTTTTTGACAGAGTAAATAAGGAGAACCAGTTTCCAGAGGCAGGTGGGTTCGATAGCAGAGGTGATTGGTAAAAGAACCTGAATGAAATGAGAAAACATTTTTTTACGCAGCGAGTTGCTGTGATCGGGAACGCGCTGCCTGAAAGGGCGGTGGGAGCAGATTCAACAGTAACTTTCAAACGGGAATGGGGTAAATACTTGAAGGGTAAATATTGCAGGGCTATGGGGCAAGAGCGAGAGAATGGGTCTAATTGGAGCGCTCTTTGAAAGAGCTGGCACAGGAACGATGGGCCGAATGGCCTCCTTCTGTACAGTATTATTCTCTGATTCTATTAAACACAGCACAGTAAATATATTATACTCAGCCTATTCCATGCTGTAGTCTATATGATGCACTGTCCATTCAATGCAGTACAATATCTTATACATAGCCCAATACATATATGATGCACGGTCCAGTCCGTGCAATATTTTAGATTATACACAGACTGGTTACATATGTTATACACTATCTGGTCTGTGCAGTAGATTATATTATGCACAGACTAGTATATATAGTCTACTCTGGAATGGATCTGGAATAAAATGCTAGTATCAGCAATAGTGACCATAAAACTATCGGATTGTCGTAAAAACCCATCTGGTTCACTAGTGTCCTTTGGGAAGGAAATCTGCCGCCCTTACCCGGTCTGGCCTGTAAGCCAGACCCACAACAATGTGGTTGACTCTTAACTGCCCTCTGAAATGGCCCAGCGAGCCACTCAGTTGTATCAAACCGCTGTGAACAAGTATAATAAAAATAAAAGCAGACGGACCACCCAGTGTCGACCTTGGCAACGGCTACGGACACAATAACGGCACACCCAGCCCAGTCGACCCGGCAAAGTCCTCCTCACCAACATCTGGGGACTTGTGCCAAAATGGGGAGAGCTTTCCCACAAACTGGTCAAGCAACAGCCTGACAGTCATACTCACAGAATCACAGCTTTCAGCCAATGTCCCAGACTCCTCCATCACCATCCCTGGGTATGTCCTGTCCCACCGGTAGGACAGACCCACCCGAGGTGGTGGCACAGTGGGATACAGTCGGGAGGGAGTGGCCCTGGGTGTCCTCCTGCTGATTACCACCTACCGCCCTCCTTCAGCTGATGAATCAATACTCCTCCGTGTTGAACATCACTTGGTGGCAACACCGAAAGTAGCAAGGGCCCAGAATTTACTCTGGGTGGGGGACTGCAATGTCCATCACCATGCGTGGCTTGGTAACATCACTACTGACCGAGCTGGCCCAGGCCTAAAGGAAATAGCTGCCAGACTGGGCCCGCGACAGATGGAGAGAGAGCCAACATGAGAGAAACATCTACTTGACCTTGTCCTCACCAATCTACCTATTGCAAATCCATCTGTCCATGACAGTATTGGTCGCAGTGACCACCGCACAGTCCTTGTGGAGACAAAGTCCCATCTTCACACTGAGGACATCCTCCATCGTGTTGTGTGGCATTACCACCGTGCTAAATGGGATAGATTCAGAACAGAACTAGCAGCTCAAAACTAGGCATCCCTGAAACATTGTGGGCCATCAGCAGCAGCAGCATTGTATTCCACCACAATCTGTAACCTCATGGCCCGGCATATCCCTCACTCTTACCATTACCATCAAAGACAGGCAACAAACGCTGATTCAATGAGGAATGAGGGGTGTAGAAGAGCATGCCAGGAGCAGCACCAGGTGTATCTAAAAATGAGGTGCCAACCTGGGGAAGCTGTAACACAGGACTACATGGATGTTAAACAGCAGAAACAGTTGCTATAGACAGAGCTAAGCGATCCACATTGAGGTAGTGCCACACAATAAGATGGAGAGTGACTGCCCTTGACATCAAGGCAACATTTGACCGAGTGTGGCACCATGGAGCCCGTGTAAAATTGAAGTCAATGGGAATCCGAGAAAACTCTCCAATGGCTGGAGTTGTACCCAGAACAAAGGAAGATGGTTGTGGTGGTTGGAGGTCAATCATCACAGCCCCAGGACATCGCTGCAGGGGTTCCTCAGGGCAGTGTCCTGGGCCCAACCATCTTCAGCTGCTCCATCAATGACCTTCCCTCCATCATGAGGTCAGAAGTGGGGATGTTCGCTGAGGATTGCACAGTGTTCTGTTCCATTTGAAACTCCTCAGATAATGGAGCAGTCCACCACCGGCGCACCGTGGCTGCAGTGTGTACCTTCTACAAGATGCACTGCAGCAACTCACCAAGGCTTCTTCGGCAGCACCTCCCAAACCCGCGACCTCTACCACCGAGAAGGACAAGTGCAACAGGCGCATGGGAACAGCACCACCTCCACGTTCCCCTCCCAGTCACACACCATCCCGACTTGGAAATATATCGGCCGTTCCTTCATCGTCGCTGGGTCAAAATCCTGGAACTCCCTCCCTAACAGCACTGTGGGAGCACCTTCACCACACGGACTGCAGTGGTTCAAGAAGGCGGCTCACCACCACCTTCTCAAGGGGCAATTAGGGATGGGCAATAAATGCTGGTCTTGCCAGTAATGCCCACATCCAGTTACTGAATAAAAAGAAAGTCCATGCAGTAATATATATCACACACAATCTAGTTCATGCTCAATATATAATATATTGTGGTGGTTGGAGGTCAATTATCCCAGCCCCAGGATATCGCTGCAGGAGTTCCTCAGGGCAGTGTCCTAGGCCCAACCATCATCAGCTAGTTTATCATAGAATCATCAAAGTTTACAGCACGAAAGGAGGCCATTTCAGCCCACATTCCAGAACAAATGAAAAAACGCAGCCCAGTACATATATTATACATAATTCAGTGTGTGCTGTAGTATATACTATATCCATTTCATCAGAACATACTGAGGGAGTGCCGCACTGTCGGAGGGGCAGTACTGAGAGAACCGCTGCATTGTCAGAGGGGCAGTACTGAGGGAGTGCCGCACTGTCGGAGGGGCAGTACTGAGGGAGTGCCGCACTGTCGGAGGGGCAGTACTGAGGGAGTGCCGCACTGTCGGAGGGGCAGTACTGAGGGAGTGCTGCACTGTCGGAGGGGCAGTACTGAGGGAGTGCCGCACTGTCGGAGGGGCAGTACTGAGGGAGTGCCGCACTGTCGGAGGGGCAGTACTGAGGGAGTGCCGCACTGTCGGAGGGGCAGTACTGAGGGAGTGCCGCACTGTTGGATGAGACATTAATCTGTTCTCTCAAATGGATCTAAAAAATTCCATGGTACTATTTTGAAAAAGAGCAGGGAGCTCCCCCTGTTATCTCGCCAAATGTTTATCCCTCTACTCGCACCATCAAAAGCAGAGGAACTCTGCATCCATCTCATGCCCGGTGCTGGGATCTTGCTGTGTGCAAGTTAACGGCCACATTTTCCGAGGGAACAATAATGACTACAGTTCACTCATTATGAAGCAGCTTGGAATGTCCTGAGGATGTGAAAGGCGCTATCTAAATGTTTTGTTAGTTATTACTCAGTCCATACTCAGTGCCGGTCGTGACACTCTTGCCTCTGAGTCAGAAGGTTGTGGGTTCAAGTCCCTCTCCCAGAACTTGAGCACATAAATCTCGTGCAGTGCTGTGGGAGTGCTGCACTGTCGGAGGTGCTGTCTTTCAGATGAGAATTTAAACCAAGTCTGCTCAGATCCCAGGGCACTATTTTGAAGAAGAGCAGGGGAGTTATCCCCGGTGTCCTGGCCAATATTTATCCCTCCATCAACATAACAAAAAAAACAGATTATCTGGTCATTATCACATTGCTGTTTGTGGGAGCTTGCTGTGCGCAAATTGGCTGCCATGTGTTCCACATTACAATAGTGACTACACTCCAAAAGTACTTCATTGGTTGTAAATGAGACATCTGGTGCTATATAAATGCAAGTCTTTCTTCTTTTTCTTTTCAATGGTTACCTATATATTATACACTCCAGTGCATGTTACAGGATGTAATATACACAGTCCAGTCAATGACAGCGTGTATATCAGACCCAGTCTATATCATACCGTGTGTTACACACAGCCCAGCATGTATTCGACTGTTTCAATATATCAGACCCAGTTCAGCACACTATATTACAGGATATATAAAGTACATGCTAATAGCATGCATTACATAGGGTGCATTATGTGCTATTATAAAATTCCATTGCTAGATACTACATAGCCCAGATCAGCCCCTCTCACACATCAGGAACCAGTCAAGGACCTGCAAAAGCCAGCCCTTCACAACCCAAATCTTCAGCAAAACTCTGCAAAATTACAGAGTTACGCAAGTTCATAAATAGCTCAAACTAATGAGAAACCATGAGGCGGAAAAGTGAGTCTACCGGCTACCCCCTCGATAACCCCGGACCCCCCAATAACCCGGACCCCCGATAACCCGGACCCCCCATAACCCGGACCCCCGATAACCCGGACCCCCGATAACCCGGACCCCCCAATAACCCGGACCCCGATAACCCTGACCCCGATAACCCGGACCCCCCAATAACCCGGACCCCCCAATAACCCGGACCCCGATAACCCGGACCCCCGATAACCCAGACCCTGATAACCCGGACCCCCAAATAACCCAGACCCCGATAATCCGGACCCGATAACCCGGACCCCCGATAACCCGGATCCCCCAATAACCCGGACCCCGATAACCTGGACCCCCGATAACCCGGACCCCAATAACCCGGACCCCCGATAACCCAGACCCCGATAACCCGGACCCCCGATAACACGGACCCCAATAACCCGGACCCCCGATAACCCAGACCCCGATAACACGGACCCCCGATAACCCGGACCCCAATAACCCGGACCCCGATAACCCGGACCCCCGATAACCCGGACCCCGATAACCCAGACCCCGATAACCCGGACCCCCGATAACCCGGACCCCCGATAACCCGGACCCCCGATAGCCTGGACCCCTGATAACCCAGATCTCCAATAGCCTGGACCCCCGGACCCCCGATAACCCGGACCCCGATAACCCGGACCCCCGATAACCCAGACCCCGATAACCCGGACCCCCGATAACCCGGACCCCAATAACCCGGACCCCCGATAACCCAGACCCCGATAACACGGACCCCCGATAACCCGGACCCCAATAACCCGGACCCCGATAACCCGGACCCCCGATAACCCGGACCCCGATAACCCAGACCCCGATAACCCGGACCCCCGATAACCCGGACCCCCGATAACCTGGACCCCCGATAGCCTGGACCCCTGATAACCCAGATCTCCAATAGCCTGGACCCCCGATAACCCGGACCCCGATAACCCGGACCCCTGATAACCCGGACCCCCCCGATAACTTGGACCCCCCCCCTCAATAACCTCCATTAACCTCCCGACAACCCCCTCCCCCACGCCCCGATAACCCCCTCCCCGACAACCCCCTCCTCCACGCCCCGATAAACCCCCCACCCCCGATGACCCAGATTACCCGGCCTCTCTAATATTTCCCTTGTTGCAAGGAACGGTTTGCAGGGGGATGAAAGCCTTAAAGATCCAGCAAAAACAAACTGCCGAATGCAGTGGAGAAACGGGGGAGTAACTGAGTGAGCCGGTGTCCCTGTGACACACAGCCGCTCGTGCTCAGCCGCATTCCCATCGCTCCCTTACCTTCTCGATCTTAGCCAGCCATTCCCGGTTCAACACCAGCTCTGCCATGAACGCCTGGTGCTTCAGCCATTTTTTGTGCAGCTTCTGAGCATCATCGTGTGACGTGGTACAGACTGTCAACATCTTCTCATTAATCCAGTCACCCAGCTGCAAGCGAAAGGAGAGACAGTGAGATGGCTGGGATCCCCCCCAGACATCCTGCCTGGAGAGTGATGTGAGTGCTGCAGTCCCGCTATCCCATCTCCTTGCCTGACCTCAGCATTCAGTAACCGAGAAATGCTGCAGTGAGCAGCCAGCCTGCACACACACACACACACGTCACCAGGAACTGCACCCTGCACCAGCCGGAGCCCGGGCCCAGCGCCCCACATCACACAGCCCCCAGCGCCCCAAACCCCGGCAAACACATTTAATAGGAAAGGGTTCTCAGAACAAAGGATTGTCAGAGCAGCAACAAGCCTCACACTGCAACACTGCCGGAGTGCAGGGGAGGGGCCGGGAGGTAATGCCAGTTAATTGTTAACGTTCCACAACAGGTACTGACACACTCCACACTGCAGCTCCGTTACAACACCTGGGCAGTCAGCGTGGCACCCAGCCCAGCACCCAGCCCGGCAACCTGCCCGGCAACCTGCCCGGCAACTAGTGAACACATTCCGGCACCCAGCCCGGCAACCTGCCCGGCAACCTGCCCGGCAACTAGTGAACACATTCCAGCACCCAGCCCGGCACCCAGCCCGGCACCCAGCCCGGCACCCAGCCCGGCACCCAGCCCGGCACCCAGCCCGGCAACTAGTGAACACATTCCGGCACCCAGCCCGGCACCCAGCCCGGCACCCAGCCCAGCACCCAGCCCGGCAACTAGTGAACACATTCCAGCACCCAGCCCGGCACCCAGCCCGGCAACCTGTCCGGCAACCTGCCCGGCAACTAGTGAACACATTCCGGCACCCAGCCCGGCTCCCAGCCCGGCACCCAGCCCAGCACCCAGCCCGGCAACTAGTGAACACATTCCAGCACCCAGCCCGGCACCCAGCCCGGCAACCTGCCCGGCAACCTGCCCGGCAACTAGTGAACACATTCCAGCACCCAGCCCAGCACCCAGCCCGGCAACCTGTCCGGCAACCTGCCCGGCAACTAGTGAACACATTCCGGCACCCAGCCCGGCGCCCAGCCCGGCAACCTGCCCGGCACCCAGCCCGGCAACCTGCCCGGCAACTAGTGAACACATTCCGGCACCCAGCCCGGCACCCAGACCGGCAACCTGCCCGGCAACTAGTGAACACATTCCGGCAACCAGCCCGGCACCCAGCCCGGCAACCTGCCCGACAACTAGTGAACACATCCCGGCACCCAGCCCGGCAACCTGCCCGGCAACTAGTGAACACATTCCGGCACCCAGCCCGGCACCCAGCCCGGCAACCTGCCCGGCAACTAGTGAACACATTCCGGCACCCAGCCCGGCAACCTGCCCGGCAACCTGCCCGGTAACCAGCCCGGCACCCAGCCCGGCAACCTGCCCGGCAACTAGTGAACACATTCCGGCACCCTGCCCGGCAACTAGTGAACACATTCCAGCACCCAGCCCGGCAACCAGTCCGGCAACCTGCCCGGCAACTAGTGAACACATTCCGGCACCCAGCCCGGCAACCAGCCCGGCAACTAGTGAACACATTCCGGCACCCAGCCTGGCAACCAGCCCGGCAACCTGCCCAGCAACCAGCCCGGCAACCTGCCCGGCAACTAGTGAACACATTCCGGCACCCAGCCCGGCAACCAGCCCGGCAACCAGCCCGGCAACTAGTGAACACATTCCGGCACCCAGACCGGCAACCAGCCCGGCAACTCGTGAACACATTCCGGCACCCAGCCCGGCAACTAGTGAACACATCCCGGCACCCAGCCCGGCAACCAGCCCGGCAACTAGTGAACACATCCCGGCAACCAGCCCGGCAACCAGCCCGGCAACTAGTGAACACATCCCGGCACCCAGCCCGGCAACTAGTGAACACATCCCGGCAACCAGCCCGGCAACTAGTGAACACATCCCGGCAACCAGCCCGGCAACTAGTGAACACATTCCGGCAACCAGCCCGGCAACTAGTGAACACATTCCGGCACCCAGCCCGGCACCCAGCCCGGCAACCTGCCCGGCAACTAGTGAACACATTCCGGCACCCAGCCCGGCAACCTGCCCGGCAACCTGCCCGGCAACTAGTGAACACATTCCAGCACCCAGCCCGGCAACCAGTCCGGCAACCTGCCCGGCAACTAGTGAACACATTCCGGCACCCAGCCCGGCAACCAGCCCGGCAACTAGTGAACACATTCCGGCACCCAGCCTGGCAACCAGCCCGGCAACCTGCCCGGCAACCAGCCCGGCAACCTGCCCGGCAACTAGTGAACACATTCCGGCACCCAGCCCGGCAACCAGCCCGGCAACCAGCCCGGCAACTAGTGAACACATTCCGGCACCCAGACCGGCAACCAGCCCGGCAACTCGTGAACACATTCCGGCACCCAGCCCGGCAACTAGTGAACACATCCCGGCACCCAGCCCGGCAACCAGCCCGGCAACTAGTGAACACATCCCGGCAACCAGCCCGGCAACCAGCCCGGCAACTAGTGAACACATCCCGGCACCCAGCCCGGCAACTAGTGAACACATCCCGGCAACCAGCCCGGCAACTAGTGAACACATCCCGGCAACCAGCCCGGCAACTAGTGAACACATTCCGGCAACCAGCCCGGCAACCAACCCAGCAACTAGTGAACACATTCCGGCACCCAGCCCGGCACCCAGCCCGGCACCCAGCCCGGCAACTAGTGAACACATCCCGGCAACCAGCCCGGCAACTAGTGAACACATCCCGGCAACCAGCCCGGCAACTAGTGAACACATCCCGGCAACCAGCCCGGCAACTAGTGAACACATCTCAGCATCCAGCCCGGTACCCAGCCCGGCAACCAGCCCGGCAACCAGTCTGGCAAACAGCCCGGCAACTAGTGAACACATTCCGGCACCCAGCCCGACAACCAGCCCGGCAACTAGTGAACACATTGCGGCACCCAGCCCGGCAATCAGCCCGGCACTCAGTCCGACAACCAACCCGGCAACCAGTGAACACATCCCGGCAACCAGCCCAACAACCAACCCAGCAACCAGCCCGGCACCCAGCCCGGCAACTAGTGAACACAACCCGGCAACCAGCCCGGCAACCAGTGAACACATCCCAGCAACCAGCCCGGCAACCAGAACAGCAACCGCAGATGACACGCTGGCAACTGCTGACTATATCATAGCAACCATCCCAGCAACCGCTGAATATATCATAGCAACCATCCCAGCAACTGCTGAATATATCACAGCTACCATCCCGGCAACCGCTGAATATATCACAGCAACCATCCCAGCAACCGCTGAATATATCATAGCAACCATCCCAGCAACTGCTGAAGGCATCCCGGCAACCATCAGCAATCTAACCAACAGACAGCAAGAAAACAAGCAAAACTCTCCTGTCAATGTCACATGTCGGAGGTAGAGTGAAACAGGCAGAAGGCAGAATGATCAGCATTCACAGCAGCAATATATAGAAAAGCAGATACCCGGGAGTGAGTTACAGGCTGGGACCTAATCGAGGAGTTCGGGGGGTTTATATATAGAATAACAGATACCCGGGAGTGAGTTGCAGGCTGGGACCTAATCGAGCGGTTCGGGGGCTTTATATATAGAATAACAGATACCCGGGAGTGAGTTGCAGGCTGGGACCTAATCGAGGAGTACGGGGGGTTTATATATAGAATAACAGATACCCGGGAGTGAGTTACAGGCTGGAATCGAATCGAGGGGTTCTGGGGTTTGTATATAGAATAACAGATTCCCGGAGGTGAGTTACAGGCTGGAATCTAATCGAGGGGTTCGGTGGGTTTATATATAGAATAACAGATACCCGGGAGTGAGTTACAGGCTGGGACCTAATCGAGGGGTTCGGGAGGTTTATATATAGAATAACAGATACCCGGAGGTGAGTTACAGGCTGGAATCTAATCGAGGGGTTCGGGGGGTTTATATATAGAATAACAGATACCCGGGGGTGAGTTACAGGCTGGAATCTAATCGAGGGGTTCGGTGGGTTTATATATAGAATAACAGACACCCCGGGGGTGAGTTACAGGCTGGAATCTAATCGAGGGGTTCGGGGGGTTTATATATAAAATAACAGATACCCGGAAGTGAGTTACAGGCTGGAATCTAATCGAGGGGTTCGGTGGGTTTATATATAGAATAACAGATACCCCGGGGGTGAGTTACAGGCTGGAATCTAATCGATGGGTTCGGGGGGGTTTATATATAGAATAACAGATACCCGGGGGTGAGTTACAGGCTGGAATCTAATCGAGGGGTTCAGGGGGTTTATATATAGAATAACAGATACCCCGGGGGTGAGTTACAGGCTGGAATCTAATCGAGGGGTTCGGGGGGGTTTATATATAGAATAACAGATACCCGGGGGTGAGTTACAGGCTGGAATCTAATCGAAGGGTTCAGGGGGTTTATATATAGAATAACAGATACCCGGGGGTGAGTTACAGGCTGGAATCTAATCGAGGGGTTCGGTGGGTTTATATATAGAATAACAGATACCCCGGGGGTGAGTTACAGGCTGGAATCTAATCGAGGAGTACGGGAGGGTTTATATATAGAATAACAGATACCCGGGAGTGAGTTACAGGCTGGGACCTAATCGAGGAGTACGGGGGGTTTATATATAGAATAACAGATACCCGGGGGTGAGTTACAGGCTGGGACCTAATCGAGGGGTTCGGGGGGGTTTATATATAGAATAACAGATACCCGGGGGTGAGTTACAGGCTGGGACCTAATCGAGGGGTTCGGGGGGTTTGTATATAGAATAACAGATACCCGGGAGTGAGTTACAGGCTGGAATCGAATCGAGGGGTTCGGGGGGTTTGTATATAGAATAACAGATACCGGGAGTGAGTTACAGGCTGGGACCAGATCGAGGGGTTCGGGAGGTTTATATATAGAATAACAGATACCCGGGGGTGAGTTACAGGCTGGAATCTAATCGAGGGGTTCAGGGGGTTTATATATAGAATAACAGATACCCGGGGGTGCGTTACAGGCTGGAATCTAATCGAGGGGTTCGGGGGATTTATATATAGAATAACAGATACCCGGGGGTGAGTTACAGGTTGGAATCTAATCGAGGGGTTCGGTGGGTTTATATATAGAATAACAGATACCCGGGGGTGAGTTACAGGCTGGAATCTAATCGAGGGGTTCGGGGGGTTTATATATAAAATAACCGATACCCGGGAGTGAGTTACAGGCTGGAATCTTATCGAGGGGTTCGGGGGGGTTTATATATAGAATAACAGATACCCGGTGGTGAGTTACAGGCTGGAATCTAATCGAGGGGTTCAGGGGGTTTATATATAGAATAACAGATACCCGGGGGTGAGTTACAGGCTGGAATCTAATCGAGGGTTTCGGTGGGTTGATATATAGAATAACAGATACCCCGTGGGTGAGTTACAGGCTGGAATCTAATCGAGGAGTACGGGGGGGTTTATATATACAATAACAGATACCCCGGGAGTGAGTTACAGGCTGGGACCAAATCGAGGGGTTCAGGGGGTTTATATTTAGAATAACAGATACCCCGGGAGTGAGTTACAGGCTGGGACCTAATCGAGGAGTACGGGGGGTTTATATATAGAATAACAAATACCCGGGAGTGAGTTACAGGCTAGGACCTAATCGAGGGGTTCGGGGGGTTTATATATAGAATAACAGATACCCCGGGAGTGAGTTACAGGATGGGACCTAATCGAGGAGTACGGGGGGTCTATATATAGAATAACAGATACCCGGGAGTGAGTTACAGACTGGGACCTAATCGAGGGGTTCGGGGGGGTTTGTATATAGAATAACAGATACCCGGGAGTGAGCTACAGGCTGGGACCTAATCTAGGGGTTCGGGGGGTTTGTATATAGAATAACAGATACCCGGGAGTGAGTTACAGGCTGGGACCTAATCGAGGGGTTCGGGGGGTTTATATATAGAATAACAGATACCCGGGAGTGAGTTACAGGCTGGGACCTAATCGAGGGGTTCGGGGGGTTTATATATAGAATAACAGATACCCGGGGGTGAGTTACAGGCTGGAATCTAATCGAGGGGCTCGGGGGGTTTATATATAGAATAACAAATACCCGGGAGTGAGTTACAGGCTGGAATCTAATCGAGGGGCTCGGGGGGTTTATATATAGAATAACAGATACCCCGGGGGTGAGTTACAGGCTGGAATCTAATCGAGGGGTTCAGGGGGTTTATATATAGAATAACAGATACCCGGGAGTGAGTTACAGGCTGGAATCTAATCGAGGGGTTCGGTGGGTTTATATATAGAATAACAGATACCCCGGGGGTGAGTTACAGGCTGGAATCTAATCGAGGGGTTCAGGGGGGGTTTATATATAGAATAACAGATACCCTGGGGGTGAGTTACAGGCTGGAATCTAATCGAGGGGTTCGGGGGGGTTTATATATAGAATAACAGATACCCGGGGGTGAGTTACAGGCTGGAATCTAATCGAGGGGTTCAGGGGGTTTATATATAGAATAACAGATACCCGGGGGTGAGTTACAGGCTGGAATCTAATCGAGGGGTTCGGTGGGTTTATATATAGAATAACAGATACCCCGGGGGTGAGTTACAGGCTGGGACCTAATCGAGGGGTTCGGGGGGTTTATATATAGAATAACAGATACACGGGGGTGAGTTACAGGCTGGGACCTAATCGAGGGGTTCGGGGGGTTTGTATACAGAATAACAGATACCCCGGGGGTGAGTTACAGGCTGGAATCTAATCGAGAGGTTCAAGGGGTTTTAAAGATAGAGTAACAGATACCCGGGGGTGAGTTACAGGCTGGAATCTAATCGAGGGGTTCAGGGGGTTTACATATAGAATTACAGATACCCGGGGGTGAGTTACAGGCTGGAATCTAATCGAGGGGTTCGGTGGGTTTATATATAGAATAACAGATACCCCGGGGGTGAGTTACAGGCTGGAATCGAATCGAGAGGTTCAAGGGGTTTTAAAGGAAAAATAACAGATACCCCGGGAGTGAGTTACAGGCTGGAATCTAATCGATGGATTCAGGGAGTTACATATAGCATAGCAGATACGTGGAAGTAAGTTACAGACAGGAATCTAATCAAGGTGCTCAGGGGGATTTATATAGAATAACGGATACTCAGGAGTGAGTTACAGGCTGGAATCTAATCGAGAGGTTCGGGGGGATATATGTAGAATAACAGATACCTTGGGAGTGAGTTACAGGGTGGAATCTAATCAAAGGATTCAGGGGAGTTTATGTATAGGATAGCAGATACCTGGGAGTAAGTTACAGACAGGAATCTAATCAAGGTGTTCAGAGGGTTATATGTAGAATAACAGATACCTCGGGAATGAGTTGCAGGCTGGAATCTAATCGAGGGGTTCGGTGGGTTTATATATAGAATAACAGATACCCGGGAGTGAGTTCCAGGCTGGAATCTAATCGAGGGGTTCAGGGGTTTTATATATAGAATAACAGACACCCGGGAGTGAGTTACAGGCTGGAATCTAATCGAGGGGTACAGGGGGTTTATATATAGAATAACAGATACCCGGGAGTGAGTTACAGGCTGGTATCTAATCGAGGGGTTCAGGGGGTATATATATAGAATAACAGATGCTCGGGAGTGAGTTACAGGCTGGAATCTAATCGAGGTGTTCGGGGGGATTATGTATAGAATAACAGATACCGGGGAGTGAGTTACATGCTGGAATCTAATCGAGGGGTTCAGGGGGTTTATATATAGAATAACAGATACCCGGGGGTGAGTTACAGGCTGGATTCTAATCGAGGGGTTCAGGGGGTTTATATATAGAATAACACATACGCGGGAGTGAGTTACAGGCTGGAATCTAATCAAGGTGTTCAGGTGTTTATATATAGAATAACAGATACCCGGGAGTGAGTTACAGGCTGGAATCTAATCGAGGGGTTCGGGGGGTTTATATATACAATAACAGACACCCGGGAGTGAGTTACAGGCTGGAATCTAATCGAGGGGTTCGGGGGGTTTATATATAGAATAACAGATACCCGGGAGTGAGTTACAGGCTGGAATCTAATCGAGGGGTTTGGGGGGTTTATATATAGAATAACAGATACCCCGGGAGTGAGTTACAGGCTGGAATCTAATCGAGGGGTTCAGGGGGTTTATATATAGAATAACAGATACCCGGGAGTGAGTTACAGGCTGGGATTTAATCGAGGGGTTCAGGGGGTTTATATATAGAATAACAGATACACGGGAGTGAGTTACAGGCTGGGATCTAATCGAGGGGTTCGGGGGGTTTATATATAGAATAACAGATACCCGGGAGTGAGTTACAGGCTGGAATCTAATCGAGGGGTTCGGGGGGTTTATATATAGAATAACATATACCCCGGGAGTGAGTTCCAGGCTGGAATCTAATCGAGGGGTTCAGGGGGTTTATATATAGAATATCAGATACCCGGGAGTGAGTTACAGGCTGGAATCTAATCGAGGGGTCGGGCAGGTTTATATATAGAGTAATAATAAATAATAATAATGTTTATTTATATCGTGCCTTTAATGTAGTAAAACCTCCCAAGGTGCTTCAAAACAGTGCTCCAGACAAACAGATCAATGTGACACCGAGCCACAGATGATTTTAAGGCAGATGACCAAAAGCTTGGTCAAAGAGATAGGTTTAAAGGAGCGTCTTAAAGGAGGAAAGCGAGGTGGAGAGACAGGGAGGTTTAGGGAGGGAGTTCCAGAGCTTGGGGCCCAGGCAGCTGAAGGCACGGCCACTGATGGTGGAGCAGTTATAATGCGGGATGTTCAAGAGGGCAGAATTAGAGGAGCGCAGACATCTTGTGGGATTGTGAGGCTGAATGAGATTACAGAGATAGGGAGGGGCGAGGTCATGGAGTGAAACAAGGAGGAGAATTTTGAAATCGAGGCGTTGTTTAACCGGGAGCCAATGTAGTCAGCGAACACAGTGGGTGATGGGTGATCGTGGCTTGGTGCTAGTTAGGACACGGGCTGCTGAGTATTGAATGACTTCAAGTTTACGTCGGGTAGAATGTGGGAGGCCAGCCAGGAGTGATGTGGAGTAGTCAAGTGTAGAGGTAACAAAGGCAGGAATGAGGGTTTCAGCAACAGATGAGCTGAGGCAGGGGCACAGACGGGCGAGGATACGGAGGTGGAAATAGGCGGTTTTAGTTATGCCGAGGATATGTGGCTGGAAGCTCATTTCAGGGTCAAATATGACACCGAGGTTGCGAACAGTTTGGTTTAGCCTCAGATAGATGCTAGGGAGAGGGATGGAGTCAGTGTCTAGGGAACGCAGTTTGTGGCGGGGACCAAAGACAATGGCTTCGGTCTTCCCAATATTTAATTGGAGAACATTTCTGCTCATCCAGTACTGGACGTCGGACAAGCAGTCTGACAATTTAGAGGTCATGGAGGGGTCGAGAGAAGTGGTGGAGGGGTAGAGCTGGATGTCGTCAGCGGACATGTGGAAACTAACTCTGTGTTTTCGGATGATGTAGCCAAGGGGCAACATGTAGATGAGAAATAGGAGGGGACCAAGGATAGATCCTTGGGGGACACCAGAGGTAACGAAGTGGGAGTGGGAAGAGAAGCCATTGCAGGAGATTTTCTGGCTACGATTAGATAGATAGGAATGGATCCAGGCGAGTGCAGTCCCTCCCCGCTGGATGATGGTGGAGAGGCATTGGAGGAGGATGGAGTGGTCAACTGTGTCAAAGGCTGCACACAGGTCCAGGAGGACGAGGAGGGTTAGTTTATCTTTGTCACAGTCACAAACGATGTCGTTTGTGACTTTGATGAGAGCCGTTTCAGTACTGTGGCAGGGGCGGGAACCAGACTGAAGGGATTCAAACATTGAATTCATGGACAGATGGTCACGGATTTGGGAGGTGACAACACGTTCAAGGACTTTGGAGAGGAAAGGGAGGTTGGAGATAGGGCGATAGCGAGCACGCTCAGTGGGGTCTAGGATTATTTTTTTTAAGGAGGTGATGATGGCAGATATGAAGGAGAGGGGAGCAGTACCAGAGGACAGAGAACCGTTAACAATGTCGGCTAACATGGGAGCCAGAAAAGGAAGTTGGGAGGTCAGCAGTTTAGTGGGAATAGGGTCAGGGAGCAGGAGGTGGGTCTCATGGACAAGATGAGTATGGAGAGATTAAGAAGGGAGATCAAAGAGTAACTGGAAAAAGATATGAGTTTCGGGCTAGGCAGGTACGAGCATCAGATTAAGTTTGGCCCTTTGAATAATAGATACCCGGGAGTGAGTTAAAGGTTGGGATCTAACCGAGGGGTACGGGGGTTTATATATAGAATAATAAATACCCGGGAGTGAGTTAAAGGCTGGGATCTAACCGAGGGGTACGGGGGTTTATATATTGAATAACAGATACCCGCGAGTGAGTTACAGGCTGGAATCTAATCGAGGGTTCGGGGAGGTTTATATATAAAATAATAAATACCCGGGAGTGAGTTACAGGCTGGAATCTAATCGAGGGGTTCGGCGGGGGGTTTATATATTGAATAACAGATGTCCGGGAGTGAGTTACGGGCTGGAATCTAATCGAGGGGTTCGGGGGGGGGTTTATATATTGAATAACAGATGCCCGGGAGTGAGTTACAGGCTGGAATCTAATCGAGGGTTCGGGGGTTTATATATAGAATAACAGATACCCAGGAGTGAGTTATCTATCTTAGATCTGGCCCTGTGTAATGAGACAGGAATAATAAACGATCTCCTAGTAAAAGATCCTCTCGGAATGAGTGACCACAGTATGGTTGAATTTGTAATACAGATTGAGGGTGAGGAAGTAGTGTCTCAAACGAGCGTACTATGCTTAAACAAAGGGGACTACAGTGGGATGAGGGCAGAATTGGCTAAAGTAGACTGGGAACACAGACTAAACGGTAGCACAATTGAGGAACAGTGGAGGACTTTTAAGGAGCTCTTTCATAGTGCTCAACAAAAATATATTCCAGTGAAAAAGGGCGGTAAGAGAAGGGATAACCAGCCGTGGATAACCAAGGAAATAAAGGAGAATATCAAATTAAAAACCAAAGCGTATAAGGTGGCCAAGGTTAGTGGGAAACTAGAAGATTGGGAAAATTTTAAACGACAGCAAAGCATGACTAAGAAAGCAATAAAGAAAGGAAAGATAGATTACGAAAGTAAACTTGCGCAAAACATAAAAACATATAGTAAAAGCTTTTACTGATATATAAAACGGAAAAGAGTGACTAAAGTAAATGTTGGTCCCTTAGAAGATGAAAAGGGGGATTTAATAATGGGAAATGTGGAAATGGCTGAGACCTTAAACAATTATTTTGCTTCGGTCTTCACAGTGGAAGACACAAAAACCATGCCAAAAATTGCTGGTCACAGGAATGTGGGAAGGGAGGACCTTGAGACAATCACTATCACTAGCGGGGTAGTGCTGGACAGGCTAATGGGACTCAAGGTAGACAAGTCCCCTGGTCCTGATGAAATGCATCTCAGGGTATTAAAAGAGATGGCGGAAGTTATAGCAGATGCATTCGTTATAAACTACCAAAATTCTCTGGACTCTGGGGAGGTACCAGCGGATTGGAAAGCAGCTAATGTAACGCCTCTGTTTAAAAAAGGGGGCAGACAAAAGGCAGGTAACTATAGGCCGGTTAGTGTAACATCTGTAGTGGGGAAAATGTTTGAAGCTATCATTAAGGAAGAAATAGTGGGACATCTAGATAGGAATAGTGCAATCAAGCAGACGCAACATGGATTCATGAAGGGGAAATCATGTTTAACTAATTTACTGAAATTCTTTGAGGATATAACGAGCATGGTGGATAGAGGTGTACCGATGGATGTGGTGTATTTAGATTTCTAAAAGGCATTCGATAAGGTGCCACACAAAAGGTTACTGCAGAAGATAAAGGTACGCAGAGTCAGAGGAAATGTATTAGCATGGATAGAGAATTGGCTGGCTAACAGAAAGCAGAGAGTCGGGATAAATGGGTCCTTTTCAGGTTGGAGATCAGTGGTTAGTGGTGTGCCACAGGGATCGGTGCTGGGATCACAACTGTTTACAATATACATAGATGACCTGGAAGAGGGGACAGAGTGTAGTGTAACAAAATTTGCAAATGACACAAAGATTAGTGGGAAAGCGGGTTGTGTAAAGGACACAGAGAGGCTGCAAGGAGATTTGGATAGGTTAAGCGAATGGGCTAAGGTTTGGCAGATGGAATACAATGTCGGAAAGTGTGAGGTCATCCACCTTGGAAAAAAACACAGTAAAAGGGAATATTATTTGAATGGGGAGAAATTACAACATGCTGCGGTGCAGAGGGACCTGGGGGTCCTTGTGCATGAATCCCAAAAGGTTAGTTTGCAGGTGCAGCAGGTAATCAGGAAGGCGAATGGAATGTTGGCCTTCATTGCGAGAGGGATGGAGTACAAAAGCAGGGAGGTCCTGCTGCAACTGTATAGGGTATTGGTGAGGCTGCACCTGGAGTACTGCGTGCAGTTTTAGTCACCTTACTTAAGGAAGGATATACTAGCTTTGGAGGGGGTACAGAGACGATTCACTAGGCTGATACCAGAGATGATGGGGTTACCTTATGATGATAGATTGAGTAGACTGGGTCTTTACTCGTTGGAATTTAAAAGGATGAGGGGTGATCTTATAGAAACATTTAAAATAATGAAAGGGATAGACAGGATCGAGGCAGAGAGGTTGTTTCCACTGGTCGGGGAGACTAGAACTAGGGGGCACAGCCTCAAAATACGGGGGAGCCAATTTAAAACCGAGTTGAGAAGGAATTTCTTCTCCCAGAGGGTTGTGAATCTGTGGAATTCTCTGCCCAAGGAAGCAGTTGAGGCTAGCTCATTGAATGTATTCAAATCACAGATAGATAGATTTTTAACCAATAAGGGAATTAAGGGTTATGGGGAGGGGGCGGGTAAGTGGAGCTGAGTCCACGGCCAGATCAGCCATGATCTTGTTGAATGGCGGAGCAGGCTCGAGGGGCTAGATGGCCTACTCCTGTTCCTAATTCTTATGTTCTTATGTTACAGGCTGGAATTTAATCGAGTGGTTCGGGGCTTTATCTATAGAAAGCAGATTCCTGGGGGTGAGTTACAGGCTGCAAGCTAATTGAGGGGTTCGGGGGGGTTTAAATATTGATTAATGGACACCCGGGAGTGAGTTACAGGTTGAATTCAATATAGAACAACACATACCCGGGAGTGGGTTACAGGCTGGAATCGAATTGAGAGGTTTGGGGGAGTTTATATATGGAACAACAGATACCTTGGAGTGAGTTACAGACTGGAATCTAATCGATGGGTTCGGGGGTTTACATATAGATTAACGGATACCCGGGAGTGAGTTACAGGCTGCAATCTAATCGAGGGGTTCGGGGGTTTATATATACATTAACGGATACCCGGGAGTGAGTTACAGGCTGCACTCTAATCGAGGCGTTCGTGGAGCTGGTATATAGAATAACAGATACCCCGGGAGTGAGTAACAGGCTGCAAGCTAATCGTGGGGTTCGGGGGGTTTATATATAGAATAACAGATACCCGGGAGTGAGTTGCAGGCTGGAAGCTAATCGAGAGGTTCAGGGGGTTATATATATATAATAACACATATCTGGGGGTGAGTTACAGGCTGGAATCTAATCGATGGATTCAGGGAGGTACATATAGAATAGCAGATACCTGGAAGGAAGTTACAGACAGGGATCTAATCAAGGTGTTCATAGGGATTTATATAGAATAACGGATACT
Organism: Pristiophorus japonicus; assembly: GCF_044704955.1. Classification (NCBI taxonomy): domain Eukaryota; kingdom Metazoa; phylum Chordata; class Chondrichthyes; family Pristiophoridae; genus Pristiophorus; species Pristiophorus japonicus. Next base: position 87,184 of record NW_027254571.1, on the reverse strand, counting down.
CAGGAGTGAGTTACAGGCTGGAATCTAATCGAGAGGTTCGGGGGGTTTATATATAGAATAACAGATATCCGGGAGTGAGTTACAGGCTGGAATCTAATCGATGGGTTCAAGGGGATATATGTAGAATAACAGATACCTCGGGAGTGAGTTACAGGGTGGAATCTAATCAAAGGATTCAGGGGGTTTATATATGTCATAACAGATTCCCAGGAGTGAGTTACAGGCTGGAATCTAATCGACAGGTTCAGGGGAGTTTATGTATAGGATAGCAGATACCTGGGAGTAAGTTACAGACAGGAATCTAATCAAGGTGTTCAGGGGGTTATATGTAGAATAACAGATACCTCGGGAATGAGTTACAGGCTGGAAACTAATCGAGAGGTTCGGGGGCTTTATATATCGAATAACAGATACCCGGGAGTGAGTTACAGGCTGGAATCTAATCGAGGGGTTCGGGGGGTTTATATATAGAATAACAGATACCCGGGAGTGAGTTACAGGCTGGAATCTAATCGAGGAGTTCAGGGGGTTTATATATAGAATAACAGATACCCGGGAGTAAGTTACAGGCTGGAATCTAATCGAGGTGTTCGGGGGGTTTATATATAGAATAACAGATACCCGGGAGTGAGTTACAGGCTGGAATCTAATCGAGGTGTTCGGGTGTTTATATATAGAATAACAGACACCCGGGAGTGAGTTACAGGCTGGAATCTAATCGAGGTGTTCGGGGGGTTTACATATAGAATAACAGATACCCGGGAGTGAGTTACAGGCTGGAATCTAATCGAGGGGTCGGGGGGTTTATATATACAATAACAGATACCCGGGAGTGAGTTACAGGCTGGAATCTAATTGAGTGGTTTGGGGGGGTTTATATATAAAATAACGGATACCCGGGTGTGAGTTACAGGCTGGAATCTAATTGAGTGGTTCGGGGGGTTTATATTTAGAATAACAGATACCCAGGAGTGAGTTACAGGCTGGAATCGAATCAGGGGTCGGGCGGGTTTATATATAGAATAACAGATACCCGGGAGTGAGTTACAGGCTGGAATCTAATTGAGTGGTTTGGGGGGGTTTATATATAAAATAACGGATACCCGGGTGTGAGTTACAGGCTGGAATCTAATTGAGTGGTTCGGGGGGTTTATATTTAGAATAACAGATACCCGGGAGTGAGTTACGGGCTTGAAGCTAATCGAGGGGTTCGGGTTGTTTATACATAGAATAACGTCTACCCAGGAGTGAGTTACAGGCTGGAATTTAATTGAGGGGTTCGGGTGGGTTTATATCTGGAATAACAGATACCCGGGAGTGAGTGACAGGCTGGGATCTAATCGAGGTGTTCAGGTGGCTTATATACAGAATAACGGATAGCCGGGAGTGAGTTACAGGCTGGAATCTAATCGATGGATTCAGGGAGTTACATATAGCATAGCAGATACCTGGAAGTAAGTTACAGACAGGAATCTAATCAAGGTGTTCAGGGGGATTTATATAGAATAACGGATACTCAGGAGTGAGTTACAGGCTGGAATCTAATCGAGAGGTTCGGGGGGTTTATATATAGAATAACAGATATCCGGGAGTGAGTTACAGGCTGGAATCTAATCGATGGGTTCAAGGGGATATATGTAGAATAACAGATACCTCGGGAGTGAGTTACAGGGTGGAATCTAATCAAAGGATTCAGGGGGTTTATATATGCAATAACAGATTCCCAGTAGTGAGTTACAGGCTGGAATCTAATCGACAGGTTCAGGGGAGTTTATGTATAGGATAGCAGATACCTGGGAGTAAGTTACAGACAGGAATCTAATCAAGGTGTTCAGGGGGTTATATGTAGAATAACAGATACCTCGGGAATGAGTTACAGGCTGGAAACTAATCGAGAGGTTCGGGGGCTTTATATATAGAATAACAGATACCCCGGGGGTGAGTTACAGGCTGGAATCTAATCGAGGGGTTCAGGGGGTTTATATATAGAATAACAGATACGCGGGAGTGAGTTACAGGCTGGAATCTAATCGAGGGGTTCAGGGGGTTTATATATAGAATAACAGACACCCGGGAGTGAGTTGCAGGCTGGAATCTAATTGAGGGGTATGGGGGGTTTTGTATATAGAATAACATATACCCCGGGAGTGAGTTACAGGCTGGAATCTAATCGAGGGGTTCGGGGGGTTTATATATGGAATAACAGATACCGGGGACTGAGTTACAGGCTGGAATCTAATCGAGGGGTTCAGGGGGTTTATATATAGAATAACAGATGCCCGGGAGTGAGTTACAGGCTGGAATCTAATCGAGGGGTACGGGGGGTTTATATACAGAATAACAGATACCCCGGGAGTGAGTTACAGGCTGGAATCTAATCGAGGGGTTTGGGGGGTTTATATATAGAATAACAGATACCGGGAGTGAGTTACAGGCTGGAATCTAATCGAGGGGTTCAGGGGGTTTATATATAGAATAACAGATACCCGGGAGTGAGTTACAGGCTGGAATCTAACCGAGGTGTTCGGGGGGTTTATATATAGAATAACAGATACCCGGGAGTGAGTTACAGGCTGAAATCTAATCGAGGTGTTCGGGTGTTTATATATAGAATAACAGATACCCGGGAGTGAGTTACAGGCTGGAATCTAATTGAGGGGTACGGGGGGTTTATATATAGAATAACATATACCCCGGGAGTGAGTTACAGGCTGGAATCTAATCGAGGGGTTCGGGGGTTTATATATAGAATATCAGATACCCGGGAGTGAGTTACAGGCTGGAATCTAATCGAGGGGTCGGGCAGGTTTATATATAGAGTAATAATAAATAATAATAATGTTTATTTATATCGTACCTTTAATGTAGTAAAACCTCCAAAGGTGCTTCAAAACAGTGCTCCAGACAAACAGATCAATGTGACACCGAGCCACAGATGATTTTAAGGCAGATGACCAAAAGCTTGGTCAAAGAGATAGGTTTAAAGGAGCGTCTTAAAGGAGGAAAGCGAGGTAGAGAGACAGGGAGGTTTAGGGAGGGAGTTCCAGAGCTTGGGGCCCAGGCAGCTGAAGGCACGGCCACTGATGGTGGAGCAGTTATAATGCGGGATGTTCAAGAGGGCAGAATTAGAGGAGCGCAGACATCTTGTGGGATTGTGAGGCTGAATGAGATTACAGAGATAGGGAGGGGCGAGGTCATGGAGTGAAACAAGGAGGAGAATTTTGAAATCGAGGCGTTGTTTAACCGGGAGCCAATGTAGTCAGCGAACACAGTGGGTGATGGGTGATCGTGGCTTGGTGCGAGTTAGGACACGGGCTGCTGAGTATTGAATGACTTCAAGTTTACGTCGGGTAGAATGTGGGAGGCCAGCCAGGAGTGATGTGGAGTAGTCAAGTGTAGAGGTAACAAAGGCAGGAATGAGGGTTTCAGCAACAGATGAGCTGAGGCAGGGGCACAGGCGGGAGAGGATACGGAGGTGGAAGTAGACGGTTTTAGTTATGCCGAGGATATGTGGCTGGAAACTCATTTCAGGGTCAAATATGACACCTAGGTTGTGAACAGTTTGGTTTAGCCTCAGATAGATGCTAGGGAGAGAGATGGAGTCAGTGTCTAGGGAACGCAGTTTGTGGCGGGGACCAAAGACAATGGCTTCGGTCTTCTCAATATTTAATTGGAGAACATTTCTGCTCATCCAGTACTGGATGTTGGACAAGCAATCTGACAATTTAGAGGCCATGGAGGGGTCGAGAGAAGTGGTGGAGGGGTAGAGCTGGATGTCGTCAGCGGACATGTGGAAACTAACGCCATGTTTTCGGATGATATCGCCAAGGGGTAATATGTAGATGAGAAATAGGAGGGGACCAAGGATAGATCCTTGGGGGCACCAGAGGTAACGAAGTGGGAGTGGGAAGAGAAACCATTGCAGGAGATTTTCTGGCTACGATTAGATAGATAGGAATGGATCCAGGCGAGTGCAGTCCCTCCCGGCAGGATGATGGTGGAGCGGCATTGGAGGAGGATGGAGTGGTCAACTGTGTCAAAGGCTGCACACAGGTCAAGAAGGACGAGGAGGGTTAGTTTATCTTTGTCACAGTCACAAAGGATGTCGTTCAAGGACTTGAGAGGAAAGGGAGGTTGGAGATACGGCGATAGCGAGCACGCTCAGTGGGGTCTACGATTGTTTTTTTTGAGGAGAGAGGTGATGATGGCAGATATGAAGGAGAGGGGAGCAGTACCCGAGGACAGAGAACCGTTAACAATGTCGGCTAACATGGGAGCCAGAAAAGGAAGTTGGGAGGTCAGCAGTTTAGTGGGAATAGGGTCAGGGAGCAGGAGGTGGGTCTCATGGACAAGATGAGTATGGAGAGATTAAGAAGGGAGATCAAAGAGTAACTAGAAAAAGATATGAGTTTCAGGCTAGGCAGGTACGAGCGTCAGATTAAGTTTGGCCCTTTGAATAACAGATACCCGGGAGTGAGTTAAAGGCTGGGATCTAACCGAGGGGTACGGGGGTTTATATATTGAATAACAGATACCCAGGAGTGAGTTACAGGCTGGAATCTAATCGAGGGGTACGGGGATTTATATATAGAATAACAGATACCCGGGAGTGAGTTACAGACTGGAATCTAATCGAGGGGTACGGGTGTTTATATATAGAATAATAAATACCCGGGAGTGAGTTACAGGCTGGAATCTAATCGAGGGGTACGGGGGTTTATATATAGAATAACAGATACCCGGGAGTGAGTTACAGGCTGGAATCTAATCGAGGGGTTCAGGGGGTTTATATATAGAATAACAGACACCCGGGAGTGAGTTACAGGCTGGAATCTAATCGAGGGGTACGGGGGGTTTATATATAGAATAACAGATACCCCGGGAGTGAGTTACAGGCTGGAATCTAACCGAGGGGTACGGGGGCTTATATATAGAGTAACAGATACCCGGGAGTGAGTTACAGGCTGGATTCTAATCGAGGAGTTCAGGGGGTTTATATATAGAATAACAGATACCCAGGAGTGAGTTACAGGCTGGATTCTAATCGAGGGGTTCAGGGGGTTTATATATAGAATAACAGATACCCGGGAGTGAGTTACAGGCTCGATTCTAATCGAGGAGTTCAGGGGGTTTATATATAGAATAACAGATACCCGGGAGTGAGTTACAGGCTGGAATCTAATCGAGGGGTTCGGGGGGTTTATATATAGAATAACAGATACCCGGGAGTGAGTTACAGGCTGGAATCTAATCGAGGGGTTCGGGAGGTTTATATATAGAATAACAGATACCCGGGAGTGAGTTACAGGCTGGAATCTAATTGAGTGGTTTGGGGGGGTTTATATATAAAATAACAGATACCCGGGTGTGAGTTACAGGCTGGAATCTAATTGAGTGGTTCGGGGGGTTTATATATAGAATAACAGATACCCGGGAGTGAATTACGGGCTGGAAGTTAATCGAGGGGTTCGGGTTGTTTATACATAGAATAACGTCTACCCAGGAGTGAGTTACAGGCTGTAATTTAATTGAGGGGTTCGGGTGGGTTTATATCTGGAATAACAGATACCCGGGAGTGAGTGACAGGCTGGGATCTAATCGAGGTGTTCAGGTGGCTTATATACAGAATAACGGATAGCCGGGAGTGAGTTACAGGCTGGAATCTAATCGATGGATTCAGGGAGTTACATATAGCATAGCAGATACCTGGAAGTAAGTTACAGACATGAATCTAATCAAGGTGTTCAGGGGGATTTATATAGAATAACGGATACTGAGGAATGAGTTACAGGCTGGAATCTAATCGATGGGTTCAAGGGGATATATGTAGAATAACAGATACCTCGGGTGTGAGTTACAGGGTGGAATCTAATCGAAGGATTCAGGGGGTTTATACATGCAATAACAGATACCTCGGGAGTGAGTTACAGGCTGGAATCTAATCGAGGGGTACGGGGCTTTATATATAGAATAACAGATACTCGGGAGTGAGTTAAAGGCTGGAATCTAACCGAGGGGTACGGGGGTTTATATATAGAATAACAGATACCCGGGAGTGAGTTACAGGCTGGATTCTAATCGAGGAGTTCAGGGGGTTTATATATAGAATAACAGATACCCGGGAGTGAGTTACAGGCTGGATTCTAATCGAGGGGTTCAGGGGGTTTATATATAGAATAACAGATACCCGGGAGTGAGTTACAGGCTCGATTCTAATCGAGGAGTTCAGGGGGTTTATATACAGAATAACAGATACCCGGGAGTGAGTTACAGGCTGGAATCTAACCGAGGGGTTCAGGGGGTTTATATATAGAATAACAGATACCCGGGAGTGAGTTACAGGCTGGATTCTAATCGAGGAGTTCAGGGGGTTATATATAGAATAACAGATACCCGGGAGTGAGTTACAGGCTGGGATCTAACCGAGGGGTTCTATATATAGAATAACAGATACCCGGGAGTGAGTTACAGGCTGGAATCTAATCGAGAGGTTCGGGGGGTTTATATATAGAATAACAGATACCCGGGAGTGAGTTACAGGCAAGAATCGATCCGAGGGGTTCAGGGGGTTTGTATATAGAATAACAGATACCGGGGAGTGAGTTACAGGCTGGGATCTAATCGAGGGGTTCAGGGGGGTTTATATATAGAATAACAGATACCCCGGGAGTGAGTTACAGGCTGGGATCTAATCGAGGGGTTCGGGGGGTTTATATATAGAATAACAGATACCCTGGGAGTGAGTTACAGGCTGGAATCTAATCGAGGGGTTCGGGGGGTTTGTATATAGAATAACAGATACCGGGGAGTGAGTAACAGGCTGGGATCTAATCGAGGGGTTCGGGTGTTTATATATAGAATAACAGATAACCGGGAGTGAGTTACAGGCTGGGATCTAATCGAGGGGTTCGGGTGTTTATATATAGAATAACAGATACCCGGGAGTGAGTTACAGGCTGGATTCTAATCGAGGGGTTCGGGGGGTTTGTATATAGAATAACAGATACACGGGAGTGAGTTACAGGCTGGATTCTAATCGGGGGGTTCGGGGGGTTTGTATATAGAATAACAGATACCCGGGAGTGAGTTACAGGCTGGATTCTAATCGAGGGGTTCAGGGGGTTTATATATAGAATAACAGATACCCGGGAGTGAGTTACAGGCTGGAATCTATTCGAGGGGTTCGGGGGGGGTTTATATATATAGAATAACAGATACCCAGGAGTGAGTTACAGGCTGGAATCTAATCGAGGGGTTCGGGGGATTTATATATAGAATAACAGATACCCGGGAGTGAGTTACAGGCTGGAATCTAATTGAGGTGTTCGGGTGTTTATATATCGAATAACAGATACCCGGGAGTGAGTTACAGGCTGGAATCTAATCGAGGTGTTCGGGTGTTTTTATATAGAATAACAGATACCCGTGAGTGAGTTACAGGCTGGAATCTAATCGAGGTGTTCGGGTGTTTATATATAGAATAACAGATACCCGTGAGTGAGTTACAGGCTGGAATCTAATCGAGGGGTTCGGCGGGTTTGTATATAGAATAACAGATACCGGGGAGTGAGTAACAGGCTGGGATCTAATCGAGGGGTTCGGGTGTTTATATATAGAATAACAGATAACCGGGAGTGAGTTACAGGCTGGGATCTAATCGAGGGGTTCGGGTGTTTGTATATAGAATAACAGATACCCGGGAGTGAGTTACAGGCTGGATTCTAATCGAGGGGTTCGGGGGGTTTGTATATAGAATAACAGATACCCGGGAGTGAGTTACAGGCTGGATTCTAATCGAGGGGTTCAGGGGGTTTATATATAGAATAGCAGATACCTGGGAGTGAGTTACAGGCTGGAATCTATTCGAGAGGTTCGGGGGGGGTTTATATATAGAATAACAGATACCCAGGAGTGAGTTACAGGCTGGAATCTAATCGAGGGGTTCGGGGGATTTATATAAAGAATAACAGATACCCGGGAGTGAGTTACAGGCTGGAATCTAATCGAGGGGTTCGGGCGGTTTATATATAGAATAACAGATTCCCAGGAGTGAGTTACAGGCTGGAATATAATCGAGGGGTTCGGCGGATTTATATATAGAATAACAGATACCCTGGAGTGAGTTACAGGCTGGAATCTAATCGAGGGGTTCGGGGGGTTTATATATAGAATAACAGATACCTGGGAGTGAGTTACAGGCTGGAATCTAATTGAGGTGTTCGGGTGTTTATATATAGAATCACAGATACCCGGGAGTGAGTTACAGGCTGGAATCTAATCGAGGTGTTCGGGTGTTTATATATAGAATAACAGATACCCGGGAGTGAGTTACAGGCTGGAATCTAATCGAGGGGTTCGGGGGGTTTATATTTCGAATAACAGATACCCGGGAGTGAGTTACAGGCTGGAATCTAATCGGGGGATTTGGGAGGTTTATATATAGAATAACAGATACCCGGGAGTGAGTTACAGGCTGGAATCTAATTGAGTGGTTTGGAGGGGTTTATATATAAAATAACAGATACCCGGGAGTGAGTTACGGGCTGGAATCTAATCGATGTATTCAGGGAGTTACATATAGCATAGCAGATACCTGGAAGTAAGTTACAGACAGGAATCTAATCAAGGTGTTCAGGGGGATTTATATAGAATAACGGATACTCAGGAATGAGTTACAGGGTGGAATCTAATCGAAGGATTCAGGGGGTTTATATATGCAATAACAGAATCCCAGGAGTGAGTTACAGGCTGGAATCTAATTGACAGGTTTAGGGGAGTTTATGTATGGAATAGCAGATACCTGGGAGTGAGTTACAGGCTGGGATCTAATCAAGGTGTTCAGGGGGTTTATATATAGAATAACAGATACCCCGGGAGTGAGTTACAGGCTGGAATCTAATCGAGGGGTCGGGCAGGTTTATATATAGAGTAATAATAAATAATAATAATGTTTATTTATATCGTGCCTTTAATGCAGTAAAACCTCCCAAAGTGCTTCAAAACAGTGCTCCAGACAAACAGATCAATGTGACACCGAGCCACAGATGATTTTAAGGCAGATGACCAAAAGCTTGGTCAAAGAGATAGGTTTAAAGGAGCGTCTTAAAGGAGGAAAGCGAGGTAGAGAGACAGGGAGGTTTAGGGAGGGAGTTCCAGAGCTTGGGGCCCAGGCAGCTGAAGGCACGGCCACTGATGGTGGAGCAGTTATAATGCGGGATGTTCAAGAGGGCAGAATTAGAGGAGCGCAGACATCTTGTGGGATTGTGAGGCTGAATGAGATTACAGAGATAGGGAGGGGCGAGGTCATGGAGTGAAACAAGGAGGAGAATTTTGAAATCGAGGCGTTGTTTATCCGGGAGCCAATGTAGTCAGCGAACACAGTGGGTGAAGTGGCTTGGTGCGAGTTAGGACACGGGCTGCTGAGTATTGAATGACTTCAAGTTTACGTCGGGTAGAATGTGGGAGGCCAGCCAGGAGTGATGTGGAGTAGTCAAGTGTAGAGGTAACAAAGGCAGGAATGAGGGTTTCAGCAACAGATGAGCTGAGGCAGGGGCACAGACGGGCGAGGATACGGAGGTGGAAGTAGACGGTTTTAGTTATGCCGAGGATATGTGGCTGGAAGCTCATTTCAGGGTCAAATATGACGCCGAGGTTGTGAACAGTTTGGTTTAGCCTCAGATAGATGCTAGGGAGAGGGATGGAGTCAGTGTCTAGGGAACGCAGTTTGTGGCGGGGACCAAAGACAATGGCTTCGGTCTTCTCAATATTTAATTGGAGAACATTTCTGCTCATCCAGTACTGGATGTCGGAAAAGCAGTCTGACAATTTAGAGGCCATGGAGGGGTCGAGAGAAGTGGTGGAGAGGTAGAGCTGGATGTCGTCAGCGGACATGTGGAAACTAACGCCATGTTTTCGGATGATATCGCCAAGGGGTAACATGTAGATGAGAAATAGGAGGGGACCAAGGATAGATCCTTGGGGGCACCAGAGGTAACGAAGTGGGAGTGGGAAGAGAAGCCATTGCAGGAGATTTTCTGGCTACGATTAGATAGATAGGAATGGATCCAGGCGAGTGCAGTCCCTCCCCGCTGGATGATGGTGGAGAGGCATTGGAGGAGGATGGAGTGGTCAACTGTGTCAAAGGCTGCACACAGGTCAAGAAGGACGAGGAGGGTTAGTTTATCTTTGTCACAGTCACAAAGGATGTCGTTCAAGGACTTGAGAGGAAAGGGAGGTTGGAGATACGGCGATAGCGAGCACGCTCAGTGGGGTCTACGATTGTTTTTTTTGAGGAGAGAGGTGATGATGGCAGATATGAAGGAGAGGGGAGCAGTACCCGAGGACAGAGAACCGTTAACAATGTCGGCTAACATGGGAGCCAGAAAAGGAAGTTGGGAGGTCAGCAGTTTAGTGGGAATAGGGTCAGGGAGCAGGAGGTGGGTCTCATGGACAAGATGAGTATGGAGAGATTAAACAGGGAGATCAAAGAGTAACTAGAAAAATATATGAGTTTCGGGCTAGGCAGGTACGAGCGTCAGATTAAGTTTGGCCCTTTGAATAACAGATACCCGGGAGTGAGTTAAAGGCTGGGATCTAACCGAGGGGTACGGGGGTTTATATATAGAATAATAGATACCCGGGAGTGAGTTAAAGGCTGGGATCTAATCGAGGGGTACGGGGGTTTATATATAGAATAACAGATACCCGGGAGTGAGTTACAGGCTGGAATCTAATCGAGGGGTACGGGGGTTTATATATAGAATAATAAATACCCGGGAGTGAGTTACAGGCTGGAATCTAATCGAGGGGTACGGGGGTTTGTATATACAATAACAGATACCCGGGAGTGAGTTACAGGCTGGAATCTAACCGAGGAGTTCAGGGGGTTTATATATAGAATAACAGATGCCCCGGAGTGAGTTACAGGCTGGAATCTAATCGAGGGGTACGGGGGTTTATATATAGAATAACAGATACTCGGGAGTGAGTTAAAGGCTGGAATCTAACCGAGGGGTACGGGGGTTTATATATAGAATAACAGATACCCGGGAGTGAGTTACAGGCTGGATTCTAATCGAGGGGTTCAGGGGGTTTATATATAGAATAACAGATACCCGGGAGTGAGTTACAGGCTGGAATCTAACCGAGGCGTTCAGGGTTTTTTTTATAGAATAACAGATACCCGGGAGTGAGTTACAGGCTGGATTCTAATCGAGGAGTTCAGGGAGTTTATATATAGAATAACAGATACCCAGGAGTGAGTTCCAGGCTGGAATCTAATCGAGGGGTTCGGGGGGTTTATATATAGAATAACAGATACCCGGAAGTGAGTTACAGGCTGGAATCTAATCGAGATGTTCGGGGGGTTTATATATACAATAACAGATACCCGGGAGTGAGTTACAGGCTGGAATCTAATCGAGGTGTTCGGGGGGTTTATATATACAATAACAGATACCCCGGGAGTGAGTTACAGGCTGGAATCTAATCGAGGTGTTTGGGGGGTTTATATATACAATAACAGATACCCGGGAGTGAGTTACAGGCTGGAATCTAATCGAGGGGTTCGGGGGGTTTATATATAGAATAACAGATACCCGGGAGTGAGTTACAGGCTGGAATCTAATCGAGGGGTTCGGAGGGTTTATATATACAATAACAGATACCCGGGGGTGAGTTACAGGCTGGAATCTAATCGAGGGGTTCGGCGGATTTATATATACAATAACGAATACCCGGGAGTGAGTTACAGGCTGCAATCTAATTGAGGGGTTCGGGGGGTTTATATGTAGAATAACAGATACTCCGGGAGTGAGTTACAGGCTGGAATCTAGTCGAGGGGTTCGGGGGGTTTATATATACAATAACATATACCCGGGAGTGATTTACAGGCTGGAATCTAATCGAGGGGTTCGGGGGGTTTATATATAGAATAACAGATACCCAGGAGTGAGTTCCAGGCTGGAATCTAATCGAGGGGTTCGGGGGGTTTATATATAGAATAACAGATACCCGGGAGTGAGTTACAGGCTGGAATCTAATCGAGGGGTTCGGGTGTTTATATATAGAATAACAGATACCCGGGAGTGAGTTACAGGCTGGAATCTAATCGAGGGGTTCAGGGGGTTTGTATATAGAATAACAGATACCGGGGAGTGAGTTACAGGCTGGGATCTAATCGAGGGGTTCGGGGGGTTTATATATAGAATAACAGATACCCCGGGAGTGAGTTACAGGCTGGAATCTAATCGAGGGGTTCGGGGGGTTTATATATAGAATAACAGATACCCCGGGAGTGAGTTACAGGCTGGAATCTAATCGAGGGGTTCGGGGGGTTTATATATAGAATAACAGATACCCCGGGAGTGAGTTACAGGCTGGAATCTAATCGAGGGGTTCGGGTGTTTATATATAGAATAACTGATACCCGGGAGTGAGTTACAGGCTGGATTCTAATCGAGGGGTTCGGGGGGGTTTATATATAAAATAACAGATACCCAGGAGTGAGTTACAGGCTGGATTCTAATCGAGGGGTTCGGGGGGGTTTATATATAAAATAACAGATACCCAGGAGTGAGTTACAGGCTGGATCCTAATCGAGGGGTTCGGGGGTTTTATATATAGAATAACAGATACCCGGGAGTGAGTTACAGGCTGGAATCTAATCGAGGGGTTCGGGGGGTTTATATATAGAATAACAGATACCCCGGGAGTGAGTTGCAGGCTGGATTCTAATCAAGGGGTTCGGGGGCTTTATATATAGAATAACAGATACCCGGGAGTGAGTTCCAGGCTGTATTCTAATCGAGGAGTTCAGGGGGTTTATATATAGAATAACAGATGCCCCGGAGTGAGTTACAGGCTGGAATCTAATCGAGGGGTACGGGGGTTTATATATAGAATAACAGATACTCGGGAGTGAGTTAAAGGCTGGAATCTAACCGAGGGGTACGGGGGGGGTTTATATATAGAATAACAGATACCCCGGGAGTGAGTTAAAGGCTGGATTCTAATCAAGGGGTTCGGGGGCTTTATATATAGAATAACAGATACCCAGGAGTGGGTTACAGGCTGGAATCTAATCGATGGGTTCAGGGGGTTTATATATAGAATAACAGATACCCGGGAGTGAGTTACAGGCTGGAATCTAATCGAGGGGTTTGGCTGGTTTATATATAGAATAACAGATACCCAGGAGTGAGTTACAGGCTGGAATCTAATCGAGGGGTTCAGGGGGTTTATATATAGAATAACAGATACCCCGGGAGTGAGTTACAGGCTGGAATCTAATCGAGGGGTTCGGGGGGTTTATATATACAATAACGAATACCCGGGAGTGAGTTACAGACTGGAATCTAATCGAGGGGTTCGGGGGGTTTATATATACAAAAACAGATACCCGGGAGTGGGTTACAGGCTGGAATCTAATTGAGGGGTTCGGGGGGTTGAAATATAGAATAACAGATACCCCGGGAGTGAGTTACAGGTTGGAATCTAATCGAGGGGTTCAGGGGGTTTATATATACAATAACATATACCCGGGAGTGATTTACAGGCTGGAATCTAATCGAGGGGTTCGGGGGGTTTATATATAGAATAACAGATACCCAGGAGTGAGTTACAGGCTGGAATCTAATCGAAGGGTTCGGGGGTTTTATATGTAGAATAACAGATACCCCGGGAGTGAGTTACAGGCTGGAATCTCATCGAGATGTTCGGGGGGTTTATATATACAATAACAGATACCCGGGAGTGAGTTACAGGCTGGATTCTAATCGAGGGGTTCGGGGGGTTTGTATATAGAATAACAGATACACGGGAGTGAGTTACAGGCTGGATTCTAATCGGGGGGTTCGGGGGGTTTGTATATAGAATAACAGATACCCGGGAGTGAGTTACAGGCTGGATTCTAATCGAGGGGTTCAGGGGGTTTATATATAGAATAACAGATACCCGGGAGTGAGTTACAGGCTGGAATCTATTCGAGGGGTTCGGGGGGGGTTTATATATAGAATAACAGATACCCAGGAGTGAGTTACAGGCTGGAATCTAATCGAGGGGTTCGGGGGATTTATATATAGAATAACAGATACCCGGGAGTGAGTTACAGGCTGGAATCTAATTGAGGTGTTCGGGTGTTTATATATCGAATAACAGATACCCGGGAGTGAGTTACAGGCTGGAATCTAATCGAGGTGTTCGGGTGTTTTTATATAGAATAACAGATACCCGTGAGTGAGTTACAGGCTGGAATCTAATCGAGGTGTTCGGGTGTTTATATATAGAATAACAGATACCCGTGAGTGAGTTACAGGCTGGAATCTAATCGAGGGGTTCGGCGGGTTTGTATATAGAATAACAGATACCGGGGAGTGAGTAACAGGCTGGGATCTAATCGAGGGGTTCGGGTGTTTATATATAGAATAACAGATAACCGGGAGTGAGTTACAGGCTGGGATCTAATCGAGGGGTTCGGGTGTTTGTATATAGAATAACAGATACCCGGGAGTGAGTTACAGGCTGGATTCTAATCGAGGGGTTCGGGGGGTTTGTATATAGAATAACAGATACCTGGGAGTGAGTTACAGGCTGGATTCTAATCGAGGGGTTCAGGGGGTTTATATATAGAATAGCAGATACCTGGGAGTGAGTTACAGGCTGGAATCTATTCGAGAGGTTCGGGGGGGGTTTATATATAGAATAACAGATACCCAGGAGTGAGTTACAGGCTGGAATCTAATCGAGGGGTTCGGGGGATTTATATAAAGAATAACAGATACCCGGGAGTGAGTTACAGGCTGGAATCTAATCGAGGGGTTCGGGCGGTTTATATATAGAATAACAGATTCCCAGGAGTGAGTTACAGGCTGGAATATAATCGAGGGGTTCGGCGGATTTATATATAGAATAACAGATACCCTGGAGTGAGTTACAGGCTGGAATCTAATCGAGGGGTTCGGGGGGTTTATATATAGAATAACAGATACCTGGGAGTGAGTTACAGGCTGGAATCTAATTGAGGTGTTCGGGTGTTTATATATAGAATCACAGATACCCGGGAGTGAGTTACAGGCTGGAATCTAATCGAGGTGTTCGGGTGTTTATATATAGAATAACAGATACCCGGGAGTGAGTTACAGGCTGGAATCTAATCGAGGGGTTCGGGGGGTTTATATTTCGAATAACAGATACCCGGGAGTGAGTTACAGGCTGGAATCTAATCGGGGGATTTGGGAGGTTTATATATAGAATAACAGATACCCGGGAGTGAGTTACAGGCTGGAATCTAATTGAGTGGTTTGGGGGGGTTTATATATAAAATAACAGATACCCGGGAGTGAGTTACGGGCTGGAATCTAATCGATGTATTCAGGGAGTTACATATAGCATAGCAGATACCTGGAAGTAAGTTACAGACAGGAATCTAATCAAGGTGTTCAGGGGGATTTATATAGAATAACGGATACTCAGGAATGAGTTACAGGGTGGAATCTAATCGAAGGATTCAGGGGGTTTATATATGCAATAACAGAATCCCAGGAGTGAGTTACAGGCTGGAATCTAATTGACAGGTTTAGGGGAGTTTATGTATGGAATAGCAGATACCTGGGAGTGAGTTACAGGCTGGGATCTAATCAAGGTGTTCAGGGGGTTTATATATAGAATAACAGATACCCCGGGAGTGAGTTACAGGCTGGAATCTAATCGAGGGGTCGGGCAGGTTTATATATAGAGTAATAATAAATAATAATAATGTTTATTTATATCGTGCCTTTAATGCAGTAAAACCTCCCAAAGTGCTTCAAAACAGTGCTCCAGACAAACAGATCAATGTGACACCGAGCCACAGATGATTTTAAGGCAGATGACCAAAAGCTTGGTCAAAGAGATAGGTTTAAAGGAGCGTCTTAAAGGAGGAAAGCGAGGTAGAGAGACAGGGAGGTTTAGGGAGGGAGTTCCAGAGCTTGGGGCCCAGGCAGCTGAAGGCACGGCCACTGATGGTGGAGCAGTTATAATGCGGGATGTTCAAGAGGGCAGAATTAGAGGAGCGCAGACATCTTGTGGGATTGTGAGGCTGAATGAGATTACAGAGATAGGGAGGGGCGAGGTCATGGAGTGAAACAAGGAGGAGAATTTTGAAATCGAGGCGTTGTTTATCCGGGAGCCAATGTAGTCAGCGAACACAGTGGGTGAAGTGGCTTGGTGCGAGTTAGGACACGGGCTGCTGAGTATTGAATGACTTCAAGTTTACGTCGGGTAGAATGTGGGAGGCCAGCCAGGAGTGATGTGGAGTAGTCAAGTGTAGAGGTAACAAAGGCAGGAATGAGGGTTTCAGCAACAGATGAGCTGAGGCAGGGGCACAGACGGGCGAGGATACGGAGGTGGAAGTAGACGGTTTTAGTTATGCCGCGGATATGTGGCTGGAAGCTCATTTCAGGGTCAAATATGACGCCGAGGTTGTGAACAGTTTGGTTTAGCCTCAGATAGATGCTAGGGAGAGGGATGGAGTCAGTGTCTAGGGAACGCAGTTTGTGGCGGGGACCAAAGACAATGGCTTCGGTCTTCTCAATATTTAATTGGAGAACATTTCTGCTCATCCAGTACTGGATGTCGGAAAAGCAGTCTGACAATTTAGAGGCCATGGAGGGGTCGAGAGAAGTGGTGGAGAGGTAGAGCTGGATGTCGTCAGCGGACATGTGGAAACTAACGCCATGTTTTCGGATGATATCGCCAAGGGGTAACATGTAGATGAGAAATAGGAGGGGACCAAGGATAGATCCTTGGGGGCACCAGAGGTAACGAAGTGGGAGTGGGAAGAGAAGCCATTGCAGGAGATTTTCTGGCTACGATTAGATAGATAGGAATGGATCCAGGCGAGTGCAGTCCCTCCCCGCTGGATGATGGTGGAGAGGCATTGGAGGAGGATGGAGTGGTCAACTGTGTCAAAGGCTGCACACAGGTCAAGAAGGACGAGGAGGGTTAGTTTATCTTTGTCACAGTCACAAAGGATGTCGTTCAAGGACTTGAGAGGAAAGGGAGGTTGGAGATACGGCGATAGCGAGCACGCTCAGTGGGGTCTACGATTGTTTTTTTTGAGGAGAGAGGTGATGATGGCAGATATGAAGGAGAGGGGAGCAGTACCCGAGGACAGAGAACCGTTAACAATGTCGGCTAACATGGGAGCCAGAAAAGGAAGTTGGGAGGTCAGCAGTTTAGTGGGAATAGGGTCAGGGAGCAGGAGGTGGGTCTCATGGACAAGATGAGTATGGAGAGATTAAACAGGGAGATCAAAGAGTAACTAGAAAAATATATGAGTTTCGGGCTAGGCAGGTACGAGCGTCAGATTAAGTTTGGCCCTTTGAATAACAGATACCCGGGAGTGAGTTAAAGGCTGGGATCTAACCGAGGGGTACGGGGGTTTATATATAGAATAATAGATACCCGGGAGTGAGTTAAAGGCTGGGATCTAATCGAGGGGTACGGGGGTTTATATATAGAATAACAGATACCCGGGAGTGAGTTACAGGCTGGAATCTAATCGAGGGGTACGGGGGTTTATATATAGAATAATAAATACCCGGGAGTGAGTTACAGGCTGGAATCTAATCGAGGGGTACGGGGGTTTGTATATACAATAACAGATACCCGGGAGTGAGTTACAGGCTGGAATCTAACCGAGGAGTTCAGGGGGTTTATATATAGAATAACAGATGCCCCGGAGTGAGTTACAGGCTGGAATCTAATCGAGGGGTACGGGGGTTTATATATAGAATAACAGATACTCGGGAGTGAGTTAAAGGCTGGAATCTAACCGAGGGGTACGGGGGTTTATATATAGAATAACAGATACCCGGGAGTGAGTTACAGGCTGGATTCTAATCGAGGGGTTCAGGGGGTTTATATATAGAATAACAGATACCCGGGAGTGAGTTACAGGCTGGAATCTAACCGAGGCGTTCAGGGTTTTTTTTATAGAATAACAGATACCCGGGAGTGAGTTACAGGCTGGATTCTAATCGAGGAGTTCAGGGAGTTTATATATAGAATAACAGATACCCAGGAGTGAGTTCCAGGCTGGAATCTAATCGAGGGGTTCGGGGGGTTTATATATAGAATAACAGATACCCGGAAGTGAGTTACAGGCTGGAATCTAATCGAGATGTTCGGGGGGTTTATATATACAATAACAGATACCCGGGAGTGAGTTACAGGCTGGAATCTAATCGAGGTGTTCGGGGGGTTTATATATACAATAACAGATACCCCGGGAGTGAGTTACAGGCTGGAATCTAATCGAGGTGTTTGGGGGGTTTATATATACAATAACAGATACCCGGGAGTGAGTTACAGGCTGGAATCTAATCGAGGGGTTCGGGGGGTTTATATATAGAATAACAGATACCCGGGAGTGAGTTACAGGCTGGAATCTAATCGAGGGGTTCGGAGGGTTTATATATACAATAACAGATACCCGGGGGTGAGTTACAGGCTGGAATCTAATCGAGGGGTTCGGCGGATTTATATATACAATAACGAATACCCGGGAGTGAGTTACAGGCTGCAATCTAATTGAGGGGTTCGGGGGGTTTATATGTAGAATAACAGATACTCCGGGAGTGAGTTACAGGCTGGAATCTAGTCGAGGGGTTCGGGGGGTTTATATATACAATAACATATACCCGGGAGTGATTTACAGGCTGGAATCTAATCGAGGGGTTCGGGGGGTTTATATATAGAATAACAGATACCCAGGAGTGAGTTCCAGGCTGGAATCTAATCGAGGGGTTCGGGGGGTTTATATATAGAATAACAGATACCCGGGAGTGAGTTACAGGCTGGAATCTAATCGAGGGGTTCGGGTGTTTATATATAGAATAACAGATACCCGGGAGTGAGTTACAGGCTGGAATCTAATCGAGGGGTTCAGGGGGTTTGTATATAGAATAACAGATACCGGGGAGTGAGTTACAGGCTGGGATCTAATCGAGGGGTTCGGGGGGTTTATATATAGAATAACAGATACCCCGGGAGTGAGTTACAGGCTGGAATCTAATCGAGGGGTTCGGGGGGTTTATATATAGAATAACAGATACCCCGGGAGTGAGTTACAGGCTGGAATCTAATCGAGGGGTTCGGGGGGTTTATATATAGAATAACAGATACCCCGGGAGTGAGTTACAGGCTGGAATCTAATCGAGGGGTTCGGGTGTTTATATATAGAATAACTGATACCCGGGAGTGAGTTACAGGCTGGATTCTAATCGAGGGGTTCGGGGGGGTTTATATATAAAATAACAGATACCCAGGAGTGAGTTACAGGCTGGATTCTAATCGAGGGGTTCGGGGGGGTTTATATATAAAATAACAGATACCCAGGAGTGAGTTACAGGCTGGATCCTAATCGAGGGGTTCGGGGGTTTTATATATAGAATAACAGATACCCGGGAGTGAGTTACAGGCTGGAATCTAATCGAGGGGTTCGGGGGGTTTATATATAGAATAACAGATACCCCGGGAGTGAGTTGCAGGCTGGATTCTAATCAAGGGGTTCGGGGGCTTTATATATAGAATAACAGATACCCGGGAGTGAGTTCCAGGCTGTATTCTAATCGAGGAGTTCAGGGGGTTTATATATAGAATAACAGATGCCCCGGAGTGAGTTACAGGCTGGAATCTAATCGAGGGGTACGGGGGTTTATATATAGAATAACAGATACTCGGGAGTGAGTTAAAGGCTGGAATCTAACCGAGGGGTACGGGGGGGGTTTATATATAGAATAACAGATACCCCGGGAGTGAGTTAAAGGCTGGATTCTAATCAAGGGGTTCGGGGGCTTTATATATAGAATAACAGATACCCAGGAGTGGGTTACAGGCTGGAATCTAATCGATGGGTTCAGGGGGTTTATATATAGAATAACAGATACCCGGGAGTGAGTTACAGGCTGGAATCTAATCGAGGGGTTTGGCTGGTTTATATATAGAATAACAGATACCCAGGAGTGAGTTACAGGCTGGAATCTAATCGAGGGGTTCAGGGGGTTTATATATAGAATAACAGATACCCCGGGAGTGAGTTACAGGCTGGAATCTAATCGAGGGGTTCGGGGGGTTTATATATACAATAACGAATACCCGGGAGTGAGTTACAGACTGGAATCTAATCGAGGGGTTCGGGGGGTTTATATATACAAAAACAGATACCCGGGAGTGGGTTACAGGCTGGAATCTAATTGAGGGGTTCGGGGGGTTGAAATATAGAATAACAGATACCCCGGGAGTGAGTTACAGGTTGGAATCTAATCGAGGGGTTCAGGGGGTTTATATATACAATAACATATACCCGGGAGTGATTTACAGGCTGGAATCTAATCGAGGGGTTCGGGGGGTTTATATATAGAATAACAGATACCCAGGAGTGAGTTACAGGCTGGAATCTAATCGAAGGGTTCGGGGGTTTTATATGTAGAATAACAGATACCCCGGGAGTGAGTTACAGGCTGGAATCTCATCGAGATGTTCGGGGGGTTTATATATACAATAACAGATACCCGGGAGTGAGTTACAGGCTGGATTCTAATCGAGGGGTTCGGGGGGTTTGTATATAGAATAACAGATACACGGGAGTGAGTTACAGGCTGGATTCTAATCGGGGGGTTCGGGGGGTTTGTATATAGAATAACAGATACCCGGGAGTGAGTTACAGGCTGGATTCTAATCGAGGGGTTCAGGGGGTTTATATATAGAATAACAGATACCCGGGAGTGAGTTACAGGCTGGAATCTATTCGAGGGGTTCGGGGGGGGTTTATATATAGAATAACAGATACCCAGGAGTGAGTTACAGGCTGGAATCTAATCGAGGGGTTCGGGGGATTTATATATAGAATAACAGATACCCGGGAGTGAGTTACAGGCTGGAATCTAATTGAGGTGTTCGGGTGTTTATATATCGAATAACAGATACCCGGGAGTGAGTTACAGGCTGGAATCTAATCGAGGTGTTCGGGTGTTTTTATATAGAATAACAGATACCCGTGAGTGAGTTACAGGCTGGAATCTAATCGAGGTGTTCGGGTGTTTATATATAGAATAACAGATACCCGTGAGTGAGTTACAGGCTGGAATCTAATCGAGGGGTTCGGCGGGTTTGTATATAGAATAACAGATACCGGGGAGTGAGTAACAGGCTGGGATCTAATCGAGGGGTTCGGGTGTTTATATATAGAATAACAGATAACCGGGAGTGAGTTACAGGCTGGGATCTAATCGAGGGGTTCGGGTGTTTGTATATAGAATAACAGATACCCGGGAGTGAGTTACAGGCTGGATTCTAATCGAGGGGTTCGGGGGGTTTGTATATAGAATAACAGATACCTGGGAGTGAGTTACAGGCTGGATTCTAATCGAGGGGTTCAGGGGGTTTATATATAGAATAGCAGATACCTGGGAGTGAGTTACAGGCTGGAATCTATTCGAGAGGTTCGGGGGGGGTTTATATATAGAATAACAGATACCCAGGAGTGAGTTACAGGCTGGAATCTAATCGAGGGGTTCGGGGGATTTATATAAAGAATAACAGATACCCGGGAGTGAGTTACAGGCTGGAATCTAATCGAGGGGTTCGGGCGGTTTATATATAGAATAACAGATTCCCAGGAGTGAGTTACAGGCTGGAATATAATCGAGGGGTTCGGCGGATTTATATATAGAATAACAGATACCCTGGAGTGAGTTACAGGCTGGAATCTAATCGAGGGGTTCGGGGGGTTTATATATAGAATAACAGATACCTGGGAGTGAGTTACAGGCTGGAATCTAATTGAGGTGTTCGGGTGTTTATATATAGAATCACAGATACCCGGGAGTGAGTTACAGGCTGGAATCTAATCGAGGTGTTCGGGTGTTTATATATAGAATAACAGATACCCGGGAGTGAGTTACAGGCTGGAATCTAATCGAGGGGTTCGGGGGGTTTATATTTCGAATAACAGATACCCGGGAGTGAGTTACAGGCTGGAATCTAATCGGGGGATTTGGGAGGTTTATATATAGAATAACAGATACCCGGGAGTGAGTTACAGGCTGGAATCTAATTGAGTGGTTTGGGGGGGTTTATATATAAAATAACAGATACCCGGGAGTGAGTTACGGGCTGGAATCTAATCGATGTATTCAGGGAGTTACATATAGCATAGCAGATACCTGGAAGTAAGTTACAGACAGGAATCTAATCAAGGTGTTCAGGGGGATTTATATAGAATAACGGATACTCAGGAATGAGTTACAGGGTGGAATCTAATCGAAGGATTCAGGGGGTTTATATATGCAATAACAGAATCCCAGGAGTGAGTTACAGGCTGGAATCTAATTGACAGGTTTAGGGGAGTTTATGTATGGAATAGCAGATACCTGGGAGTGAGTTACAGGCTGGGATCTAATCAAGGTGTTCAGGGGGTTTATATATAGAATAACAGATACCCCGGGAGTGAGTTACAGGCTGGAATCTAATCGAGGGGTCGGGCAGGTTTATATATAGAGTAATAATAAATAATAATAATGTTTATTTATATCGTGCCTTTAATGCAGTAAAACCTCCCAAAGTGCTTCAAAACAGTGCTCCAGACAAACAGATCAATGTGACACCGAGCCACAGATGATTTTAAGGCAGATGACCAAAAGCTTGGTCAAAGAGATAGGTTTAAAGGAGCGTCTTAAAGGAGGAAAGCGAGGTAGAGAGACAGGGAGGTTTAGGGAGGGAGTTCCAGAGCTTGGGGCCCAGGCAGCTGAAGGCACGGCCACTGATGGTGGAGCAGTTATAATGCGGGATGTTCAAGAGGGCAGAATTAGAGGAGCGCAGACATCTTGTGGGATTGTGAGGCTGAATGAGATTACAGAGATAGGGAGGGGCGAGGTCATGGAGTGAAACAAGGAGGAGAATTTTGAAATCGAGGCGTTGTTTATCCGGGAGCCAATGTAGTCAGCGAACACAGTGGGTGAAGTGGCTTGGTGCGAGTTAGGACACGGGCTGCTGAGTATTGAATGACTTCAAGTTTACGTCGGGTAGAATGTGGGAGGCCAGCCAGGAGTGATGTGGAGTAGTCAAGTGTAGAGGTAACAAAGGCAGGAATGAGGGTTTCAGCAACAGATGAGCTGAGGCAGGGGCACAGACGGGCGAGGATACGGAGGTGGAAGTAGACGGTTTTAGTTATGCCGAGGATATGTGGCTGGAAGCTCATTTCAGGGTCAAATATGACGCCGAGGTTGTGAACAGTTTGGTTTAGCCTCAGATAGATGCTAGGGAGAGGGATGGAGTCAGTGTCTAGGGAACGCAGTTTGTGGCGGGGACCAAAGACAATGGCTTCGGTCTTCTCAATATTTAATTGGAGAACATTTCTGCTCATCCAGTACTGGATGTCGGAAAAGCAGTCTGACAATTTAGAGGCCATGGAGGGGTCGAGAGAAGTGGTGGAGAGGTAGAGCTGGATGTCGTCAGCGGACATGTGGAAACTAACGCCATGTTTTCGGATGATATCGCCAAGGGGTAACATGTAGATGAGAAATAGGAGGGGACCAAGGATAGATCCTTGGGGGCACCAGAGGTAACGAAGTGGGAGTGGGAAGAGAAGCCATTGCAGGAGATTTTCTGGCTACGATTAGATAGATAGGAATGGATCCAGGCGAGTGCAGTCCCTCCCCGCTGGATGATGGTGGAGAGGCATTGGAGGAGGATGGAGTGGTCAACTGTGTCAAAGGCTGCACACAGGTCAAGAAGGACGAGGAGGGTTAGTTTATCTTTGTCACAGTCACAAAGGATGTCGTTCAAGGACTTGAGAGGAAAGGGAGGTTGGAGATACGGCGATAGCGAGCACGCTCAGTGGGGTCTACGATTGTTTTTTTTGAGGAGAGAGGTGATGATGGCAGATATGAAGGAGAGGGGAGCAGTACCCGAGGACAGAGAACCGTTAACAATGTCGGCTAACATGGGAGCCAGAAAAGGAAGTTGGGAGGTCAGCAGTTTAGTGGGAATAGGGTCAGGGAGCAGGAGGTGGGTCTCATGGACAAGATGAGTATGGAGAGATTAAACAGGGAGATCAAAGAGTAACTAGAAAAATATATGAGTTTCGGGCTAGGCAGGTACGAGCGTCAGATTAAGTTTGGCCCTTTGAATAACAGATACCCGGGAGTGAGTTAAAGGCTGGGATCTAACCGAGGGGTACGGGGGTTTATATATAGAATAATAGATACCCGGGAGTGAGTTAAAGGCTGGGATCTAATCGAGGGGTACGGGGGTTTATATATAGAATAACAGATACCCGGGAGTGAGTTACAGGCTGGAATCTAATCGAGGGGTACGGGGGTTTATATATAGAATAATAAATACCCGGGAGTGAGTTACAGGCTGGAATCTAATCGAGGGGTACGGGGGTTTGTATATACAATAACAGATACCCGGGAGTGAGTTACAGGCTGGAATCTAACCGAGGAGTTCAGGGGGTTTATATATAGAATAACAGATGCCCCGGAGTGAGTTACAGGCTGGAATCTAATCGAGGGGTACGGGGGTTTATATATAGAATAACAGATACTCGGGAGTGAGTTAAAGGCTGGAATCTAACCGAGGGGTACGGGGGTTTATATATAGAATAACAGATACCCGGGAGTGAGTTACAGGCTGGATTCTAATCGAGGGGTTCAGGGGGTTTATATATAGAATAACAGATACCCGGGAGTGAGTTACAGGCTGGAATCTAACCGAGGCGTTCAGGGTTTTTTTTATAGAATAACAGATACCCGGGAGTGAGTTACAGGCTGGATTCTAATCGAGGAGTTCAGGGAGTTTATATATAGAATAACAGATACCCAGGAGTGAGTTCCAGGCTGGAAGCTAATCGAGGGGTTCGGGGGGTTTATATATAGAATAACAGATACCCGGAAGTGAGTTACAGGCTGGAATCTAATCGAGATGTTCGGGGGGTTTATATATACAATAACAGATACCCGGGAGTGAGTTACAGGCTGGAATCTAATCGAGGTGTTCGGGGGGTTTATATATACAATAACAGATACCCCGGGAGTGAGTTACAGGCTGGAATCTAATCGAGGTGTTTGGGGGGTTTATATATACAATAACAGATACCCGGGAGTGAGTTACAGGCTGGAATCTAATCGAGGGGTTCGGGGGGTTTATATATAGAATAACAGATACCCGGGAGTGAGTTACAGGCTGGAATCTAATCGAGGGGTTCGGAGGGTTTATATATACAATAACAGATACCCGGGGGTGAGTTACAGGCTGGAATCTAATCGAGGGGTTCGGCGGATTTATATATACAATAACGAATACCCGGGAGTGAGTTACAGGCTGCAATCTAATTGAGGGGTTCGGGGGGTTTATATGTAGAATAACAGATACTCCGGGAGTGAGTTACAGGCTGGAATCTAGTCGAGGGGTTCGGGGGGTTTATATATACAATAACATATACCCGGGAGTGATTTACAGGCTGGAATCTAATCGAGGGGTTCGGGGGGTTTATATATAGAATAACAGATACCCAGGAGTGAGTTCCAGGCTGGAATCTAATCGAGGGGTTCGGGGGGTTTATATATAGAATAACAGATACCCGGGAGTGAGTTACAGGCTGGAATCTAATCGAGGGGTTCGGGTGTTTATATATAGAATAACAGATACCCGGGAGTGAGTTACAGGCTGGAATCTAATCGAGGGGTTCAGGGGGTTTGTATATAGAATAACAGATACCGGGGAGTGAGTTACAGGCTGGGATCTAATCGAGGGGTTCGGGGGGTTTATATATAGAATAACAGATACCCCGGGAGTGAGTTACAGGCTGGAATCTAATCGAGGGGTTCGGGGGGTTTATATATAGAATAACAGATACCCCGGGAGTGAGTTACAGGCTGGAATCTAATCGAGGGGTTCGGGGGGTTTATATATAGAATAACAGATACCCCGGGAGTGAGTTACAGGCTGGAATCTAATCGAGGGGTTCGGGTGTTTATATATAGAATAACTGATACCCGGGAGTGAGTTACAGGCTGGATTCTAATCGAGGGGTTCGGGGGGGTTTATATATAAAATAACAGATACCCAGGAGTGAGTTACAGGCTGGATTCTAATCGAGGGGTTCGGGGGGGTTTATATATAAAATAACAGATACCCAGGAGTGAGTTACAGGCTGGAATCTAATTGAGGGGTTCGGGGGGTTGAAATATAGAATAACAGATACCCCGGGAGTGAGTTACAGGTTGGAATCTAATCGAGGGGTTCAGGGGGTTTATATATACAATAACATATACCCGGGAGTGATTTACAGGCTGGAATCTAATCGAGGGGTTCGGGGGGTTTATATATAGAATAACAGATACCCAGGAGTGAGTTACAGGCTGGAATCTAATCGAAGGGTTCGGGGGTTTTATATATAGAATAACAGATACCCCGGGAGTGAGTTACAGGCTGGAATCTAGTCGAGGGGTTCGGGGGGTTTATATATACAATAACATATACCCGGGAGTGATTTACAGGCTGGAATCTAATCGAGGGGTTCGGGGGGTTTATATATAGAATAACAGATACCCAGGAGTGAGTTCCAGGCTGGAATCTAATCGAGGGGTTCGGGGGGTTTATATATAGAATAACAGATACCCGGAAGTGAGTTACAGGCTGGAATCTAATCGAGATGTTCGGGGGGTTTATATATACAATAACAGATACCCGGGAGTGAGTTACAGGCTGGAATCTAATCGAGGTGTTCGGGGGGTTTATATATACAATAACAGATACCCCGGGAGTGAGTTACAGGCTGGAATCTAATCGAGATGTTTGGGGGGTTTATATATACAATAACAGATACCCGGGAGTGAGTTACAGGCTGGAATCTAATCGAGGGGTTCGGGGGGTTTATATATAGAATAACAGATACCCGGGAGTGAGTTACAGGCTGGAATCTAATCGAGGGGTTCGGAGGGGTTATATATACAATAACAGATACCCGGGGGTGAGTTACAGGCTGGAATCTAATCGAGGGGTTCGGCGGATTTATATATAGAATAACAGATACCTGGGAGTGAGTTCCAGGCTGGAATCTAATCGAGGGGTTCGGGGGGGTTTATATAGAATAACAGACACCCTGGAGTGAGTTACAGACTGGATGCTAATCGAGGGGTTCGGGGGGTTTATATATAGAATAACAGATACCCGGGAGTGAGTTACATGCTGGAATCTAACCGAGGGTTTCAGGGGGTTTAGATATAGAATAACAGATACCCGGGAGTGAGTTACAGGCTGGGATCTAACCGAGGGTTTCAGGGGGTTGAAAGATAGAATAACAGATACCCGGGAGTGAGTTACAGGCTGGAATCTAATCGAGGGGTTCGGGGGTTTTATATATAGAATAACAGATACCCCGGAGTGAGTTACTGGCTGAAATCTAGTCGAGGTGTTCGGGGGTTTATTTATAGATTAACGGATACCCGGGAGTGAGTTACAGGCTGGAATCTAATCGAGGGGTTCGGGGGGTTTATATATAGAATAACAGATACCCAGGAGTGAGTTACAGGCTGGAATCTAATCGAGGCGTTCGGGGGATTTATATATAGAATAACAGATACCTGGGAGTGAGTTACAGGCTGGAATCTAATCGAGGGGTTCGGCGGATTTATACATAGAATAACAGATACCTGGGAGTGAGTTACAGGCTGGAATCTAATCGAGGGGTTCGGGGGGGTTTATATAGAATAACAGACACCCTGAAATGAGTTACAGGCTGGAATCTAATCGAGGTGTTCAGGGGCTTTATATATAGAATAACAGATACCCCGGGAGTGGGTTACAGGCTGGAATCTAATCGATGGGTTCAGGGGGTTTATATATAGAATAACAGATACCCGGGAGTGAGTTACAGGCTGGAATCTAATCGAGGGGTTTGGCGGGTTTATATATAGAATAACAGATACCCAGGAGTGAGTTACAGGCTGGAATCTAATCGAGGGGTTCGGGGGGTTTATATATAGAATAACAGATACCCGGGAGTGAGTTACAGGCTGGAATCTAATCGATGGGTTCAGGGGGTTTATATATAGCATAACAGATACCCGGGAGTGAGTTACAGGCTGGAATCTAATCGAGGGGTTCGGGGGGTTTATATATACAATAACGAATACCTGGGAGTGAGTTACAGGCTGGAATCTAATCGAGGGGTTCGGGGGTTTATATATACAATAACAGATACCCAGGAGTGGGTTACAGGCTGCAATCTAATTGAGGGGTTCGGGGGGTTTATATATAGAATAACAGATACCCCGGGAGTGAGTTACAGGCTGGAATCTAATCGAGGGGTTCCGGGGGTTTATATATACAATAACATATACCCGGGAGTGATTTACAGGCTGGAATCTAATCGAGGGGTTCGGGGGGTTTATATATAGAATAACAGATACCCGGGAGTGAGTTCCAGGCTGGAATCTAATCGAGATGTTCGGGGGGTTTATATATAGAATAACAGATACCTGGGAGTGAGTTCCAGGCTGGAATCTAATCGAGATGTTCGGGGGGTTTATATATAGAATAACAGATACCCGGGAGTGAGTTCCAGGCTGGAATCTAATCGAGATGTTCGGGGGGTTTATATATACAATAACAGATACCCGGGAGTGAGTTCCAGGCTGGAATCTAATCGAGATGTTCGGGGGGTTTATATATACAATAACAGATACCCCGGGAGTGAGTTCCAGGCTGGAATCTAATCGAAGGGTTCGGGGGTTTATATATAGAATAACAGATACCCGGGAGTGAGTTACAGGCTGGAATCTAATCGAGGGGTTCGGGGGGTTTATATCTAGAATAACAGATACCCAGGAGTGAGTTACAGGCTGGAATCTAATCGAAGGGTTCGGGGGTTTTATATGTGGAATAACAGATACCCCGGGAGTGAGTTACAGGCTGGAATCTAGTCGAGGGGTTCGGGGGGTTTATATATACAATAACATATACCCGGGAGTGATTTACAGGCTGGAATCTAATCGAGGGGTTCGGGGGGTTTATATATGGAATAACAGATACCCAGGAGTGAGTTCCAGGCTGGAATCTAATCGAGGGGTTCGGGGGGTTTATATATAGAATAACAGATACCCGGGAGTGAGTTACAGGCTGGAATCTGATCGAGATGTTCGGGGGGTTTATATATACAATAACAGATACCCGGGAGTGAGTTACAGGCTGGAATCTAATCGAGGTGTTCGGGGGGTTTATATATAGAATAACAGATACCCGGGAGTGAGTTACAGGCTGGAATCTAACGAGATGTTTGGGGGGTTTATATATACAATAACAGATACCCGGGAGTGAGTAACAGGCTGGAATCTAATCGAGATGTTCGGGGGGTTTATATATACAATAACAGATACCCCGGGAGTGAGTTACAGGCTGGAATCTAATCGAGATGTTTGGGGGGTTTATATATACAATAACAGATACCCGGGAGTGAGTTACAGGCTGGATTCTAATCGAGGGGTTCGGGGGTTTATATATAGAATAACAGATACCCAGGAGTGAATTACAGGCTGGAATCTAATCGAGGGGTTCGGGGGATTTATATATAGAATAACAGATACCCGGGAGTGAGTTACAGGCTGGAATCTAATCGAGGGGTTCGGGGGGTTTATCTATAGAATAACAGATACCCGGGAGTGAGTTACAGGCTGGAATCTAATCGAGGGGTTCGGGGGGTTTATCTATAGAATAACAGACACCCTGGATTGAGTTACAGGCTGGAATCTAATCGATGGGTTCAGGGGGTTTATATATAGCATAACAGATACCCGGGAGTGAGTTACAGGCTGGAATCTAATTGAGGTGTTCGGGGGGTTTATATATATAATAACAGATACCCCGGGAGTGGGTTTCAGGCTGGAATCTAATCGAGGGGTTCGGGGGGTTTATATATACAATAACGAATACCCGGGAGTGAGTTACAGACTGGAATCTAATCGTGGGGTTCGGGGGGTTTATATATACAATAACAGATACCCGGGAGTGGGTTACAGGCTGGAATCTAATCGAGGGGTTCGGGGGGTTTTATATATCGAATAACAGATACCCCGGGAGTGAGTTACAGGCTGGAATCTAATCGAGGGGTTCGGGGGATTTATATATAGAATAACAGATACCCGGGAGTGAGTTACAGGCTGGAATCTCATCGAGATGTTCGGGGGGTTTATATATACAATAACAGATACCCGGGAGTGAGTTACAGGCTGGAATCTAATCGAGGGGTTCGGGGGGTTTATATATAGAATAACAGATACCCCGGGAGTGAGTTACAGGCTGGAATCTAGTCGAGGGGTTCGGGGGGTTTATATATACAATAACATATAACCGGGAGTGATTTACAGGCTGGAATCTAATCGAGGGTTTCGGGGGGTTTATATATAGAATAACAGATACCCGGGGATGAGTTACAGGCTGGGATCTAATCGAGGGGTTCGGGGGGTTTATATATACAATAACAGATACCCGGGAGTGGGTTACAGGCTGGGATCTAATCGAGGGGTTCGGGGGGTTTATATATACAATAACAGATACCCGGGAGTGGGTTACAGGCTGGGATCTAATCGAGGGGTTTGGGGGGTTTATATATACAATAACAGATACCCGGGAGTGGGTTACAGGCTGGGATCTAATCGAGGGGTTTGGGGGGTTTATATATACAATAACAGATACATGGGGGTGGGTTACAGGCTGGGATCTAATCGAGGGGTTTGGGGGGTTTATATATACAATAACAGATACCCGGGAGTGGGTTACAGGCTGGGATCTAATCGAGGGTTTTGGGGGGTTTATATATACAATAACAGATACATGGGGGTGGGTTACAGGCTGGGATCTAATCGAGGGGTTTGGGGGTTTTATATATACAATAACAGATACATGGGGGTGGGTTACAGGCTGGGATCTAATCGAGGGGTTTGGGGGTTTATACACAGAAGAGGCGTGGGCCCGGGGCAGTACGGACCAGCCCACACTGCGATATGTGTCCACACTCGGTCCATGCAGCATGGCGACTGGGTGACGCCATCAAAACCCTGCTCGCCGTTTTGGAGCGTGGGCAGGAACATCGGCGGGGCCCAGGTGCAGAGGCGTGGGAAGGTCGGGGCGGATGAACGGCGAGTTTTTGTGGTGAGATGCGGTGAATGTTTATGGCGGAGGAGCAGTGAGAGATCGTGGCGGAGGTGCGACAGATGAGGGTACGGGGCCCAGAAGAGCCGAGGGCCCAGGGACAGTACGGGCCCAGCCCACACTGTGGTATGTGTGCACACTAGGTCCGTGCAGCAGAGCAGGTCTCCAGTCGGCTTGGTCAATCCATGCCACTAGACCAAGGCCCAGCTCTGTCAAGACCCTGTGGTGGCTGGTGTGCAACGGTCACCACACATTCAAAAAATCCGTGGTGTATATAGGTACCAATGATATAAGTAAAAAACAGGATGAGGTCCTACAAGCTGAATTTAGGGAGCTAGGAGTTAAATTAAAAAGTACGACCTCAAAGGTAGTAATCTCAGGATTGCTACCAGTGCCACGTGCTAGTCAGAGTAAGAATAGCAGGATAGTTCAGATGAATACGTGGCTTGAGGAATGGTGCAAGGGGGAGGGATTCAAATTCCTGGGACATTGGAACCGGTTCTGGGGGAGGTGGGACCAGTACAAACCGGGCGGTCTGCACCTGGGCAGGACCAGAACCAATGTCCTCGGCGGTGAGTTTGCTAGTGCTGTTGGGGAGGGTTTAAACTAATATGGCAGGGGGATGGGAATCTATGCAGGGAGACAGAGGGAAGTAAAAAGGGGGCAGAAGCAAAAGGTAGGAAGGAGAAAAGTAAGAGTGGAGGGCAGAGAAATCAAGGGCAAAAATCAAAAAGAGCCACATTACAACATAATTCTAAAAGGACAAAGATTGTTCAAAAAAAAACCTGAAGGCTCTAAGTCTCAATGCGAGGAGCATTCGTTATAAGGTGGATGAATTAACTGCGCAGACAGCAGTTAACGGATATGATGTAATTGGGATTACGGAGACATGGCCCCAAGGTAACCAAGGCTGGGAACTCAACATCCAGGGGTACTCAATATTCAGGAAAGATAGACAGAAAGGAAAAGGAGGTGGGGTGGCGTTACTGGTTAAAGAGGAGATTAACGCAATAGTAAGGAAGGACATTAGCTTGGATGATGTGGAATCTGTATGGGTGGAGCTACGGAATACCAAAGGGCAGAAAACGTTAGTAGGAGTTGTGTACAGACCACCAAACAGTAGTAGTGAGGTTGGGAATGGCATCAAACAAGAAATTAGGAATGCATGCAGTAAAGGTACAGCAGTTATCATGGGTGACTTTAATCTACATATAGATTGGGCAAACCAAACTGGTAGCAATACTGTGGAGCAGGATTTCCTGGAGTGTATAAGGGATGGTTTTCTAGACCAATATGTCGAGGAACCAACTAGAGAGCAGGCCATCCTAGACTGGGTCTTGTGTAATGAGAGAGGATTAATTAGCAATCTTGTTGTGCGAGGCCCCTTGGGGAATAGTGACCATAATATGGTGGAATTCTTAATTAAGATGGAGAGTGACACAGTTAATTCAGAGACTAGGGTTCTGAACTTAAAGAAAGGTAACTTTGATGGTATGAGATGTGAATTGGCTAGGATAGACTGGTGAATGATACTTAAAGGGTTGACGGTAAATAAACAATGGCAGACATTTAAAGATCACATGGATGAACTACAACAATTGTACATCCCTGTCTGGCATAAAAATAAAATAGGGAAGGTGGCTCAACTGTGGCTAACAAGGGAAATTAGGGATAGTGTTAAATCCAAGGAAGAGGCATATAAATTGGCCAGAAAAAGCAACAAACCTGAGGACTGGGAGAAATTTAGAATTCAGCAGAGGAGGACAAAGGGTTTAATTAGGAGGGGGAAATAGAGTATGAGAGGAAGCTTGCAGGGAACATAAAAACTGACTGCAAAAGCTTCTATAGATATGTGAAGAGAAAAAGATTAGTGAAGACTAATGTAGGTACCCCAGTCAGAATCAGGTGAATTCATAATGGGGAACAAGGAAATGGCAGACCAATTGAACAAATACTTTGGTTCTGTCTTCACTAAGGAAGATACGAATAACCTCCCGAAAATACTGGGGGAACCGAGGGTTTAGAGAGAAGGAGGAACTGAGAGAAATCTTTATTAGTCAGGAAATTGTGTTTGGGAAATTGAAGAGACTGAAGGCCGATAAATCCCCAGGGCCTGATAGTCTGCATCCCAGAGAACTTAAGGAAGTGGCCCTAGAAATATTGGATGCATTGGTGATCATTTTCCAACAGTCTATCGACTCTGGTTCAGTTCCTATGGATTGGAGGGTAGCTAATGTAACCCCACTTTTTAAAAAAGGAGGAAGAAAGAAAACGGGTAATTATAGACCGGTTAGCCTGACATCAGTAGTGAGGAAAATGCTGGAATCAATTATTAAAGATGTTATAGCAGCGCATTTGGAAAGCAGTGACAGGATCGGTCCAAGTCAGCATGGATTTATGAAAGGGAAATCATGCTTGACAAATCGTCTGGAATTTTTAGAAGATGTAACTAGTAGAGTGGACAAGGGAGAACCAGTGGATGTGGTGTATTTGGACTTTCAAAAGGCTTTTGACAAGGTCCCACACAAGAGATTGGTGTGCAAAATTAAAGCACATGGTATTGGGGGTAATGTATTGACGTGGATAGAGAACTGGTTGGCAGACAGGAAGCAGAGAGTCGGGATAAACGGGTCTTTTTCAGAATGGCAGGCAGTGACTAGTGGGGTACCGCAGGGCTCAGTGCTGGGACCCCAGCTATTTACAATATACATTAATGATTTTGACGAAGGAATTGAATGTAATATCTCCAAGTTTGCAGATGACACTAAGCTGGGTGGCGGTGTGAGCTGTGAGGAGGGTGCTAAGAGGCTGCAGGGTGACTTGGACAGGTTAGGTGAGTGGGCAAATGTATGGCAGATGCAGTATAATGTGGATAAATGTGAGGTTATCCACTTTGTGGCAAAAACAGGAAGGCAGATTATTATCTGAAAGGTGACAGATTAGTAAAAGGGGAGGTGCAACGAGATCTGGGTGTCATGGTACATCAGTCATTGAAAGTAGGCATACAGATACAGCAGGCAGTAAAGAAAGCAAATGGCTTGTTGGCCTTCATAGCGAGAGGATTTGATTATAGCAGGGAGGTCTAGCTGCAGTTGTACACGGCCTTGGTGAGACCACACCTTGAGTATTGTGTGCAGTTTTGGTCTCCTAATCTGAGGAAGGACATGCTTGGTATTGAGGGAGTGCAGCGAAGGTTCACCAGACTGATTCCCGGGATTAACATATGAAGAAAGACTGGATCAACTAGGCTTATACTCACTGGAATTTAGAAGAATGAGAGGGGTCTCATAGAACATATAAAATTCTGACGAGATTGGACAGGTTAGATGCAGGAAGAATGTTCCCGATGTTGGGGAAGTCCAGAACCAGGGGTCACAGTCTCAGGATAAGGGGTAAACCATATAGGACCGAGATGAGGAGAAACTTTTTCACCCAGAGAATCGTGAACCTCTGGAATTCTCTACCACAGAAAGTTGTTGAGTGCAGTTCGTTGGATATATTCAAATGGAAATTAGATGTGGCCCTTACGGCTAAAGGGATCAGGGGGTATGGAGAGAAGGCAGGAGTGGGGTACTGAAGTTGCATTATCAGCCATGATCATATTGAATGGTGTGCAGGCTCGAAGGGCCGAATGGCCTACTCCTGCACCTATTTTCTATGTTTCTAGATATAGTTCGGGACCTGGAATTATACGCCCTTTATTGAAACACCTGTGAACTCATCCCTGTTTGGCGTGGAAGCAAGTCACCCTCGATACCAGGGACTGCCTATGATATAGAATAACAAATACCCCGAGACTGAGTTACAGGCTGGAATCTAATCGAGGGGTTCGGGGGGGTTTATATATAGAATAACAGATACCCGGGAGTGAGTTACAGGCTGGAATCTAATCGAGGCATTCGGGGGGTTTATATATACAATAACAGATACCCGGGAGTGAGTTATAGGCTGAAATCTAATCGAGGGGATCGGGGGGGGTTTATATATAGAATAACAGATACCCGGGGGTGAGTTATAGGCTGAAATCTAATCGAGAGGTTCGGGGGGTTTATATATAGAATAACAGATACCCGGGGGTGAGTTACAGCTGGAATCTACTCGAGGGGTTCGGAGGGGTTTATATATACAATAACAGATACCCGGGGGTGAGTTACAGGCTGGAATCTAATCGAGGGGTTCGGAGGGGTTATATATACAATAACAGATACCCGGGAGTGAGTTACAGGCTGAAATCTAATCGAGGGGTTCGGGGGGTTTATATATACAATAACAGATACCCGGGAGTGAGTTACAGGCTGGGATCTAATCGAGGGGTTCGGGGGGGGTTTATATATACAATAACAGATACCTGGGAGTGAGTTATCGGCTGGAATCTAATCGAGAGGTTCGGGGGGTTTATATATACAATAACAGATACCCGTGAGTGAGTTACAGGCTGGAATCTAGTCGAGGGGTTCGGGGGATTTATATATAGAATAACAGATACCCGGGAGTGAGTTACAGGCTGGAATCTAGTCGAGGGGTTCGAGGGATTCATATGTACAATAACGGATACCCCGGGAGTGAGTTACAGGCTGGAATCTAGTCAAGGGGTTCGGGGGATTTATATATACAATAACAGATACCCCGGGAGTAAGTTGCAGGCTGGAATCTAATCGAGGGGTTCGGGGCATTTATCTGTACAATAACAGATATCCGGGAGTGAGTTACAGGCTGGAATCTAGTCGAGAGGTTCGGGGGATTTATATATACAATAACAGATACCCCGGGAGTGAGTTACAGGCTGGAATCTAGTTGAGGGGTTCGGGGGATTTATATATCGAATAACGGATACCCCGGGAGTGAGTTACAGGCTGGAATCTAGTCGAGAGGTTCGGGGGATTTATATATACAATAACAGATACCCCGGGAGTGAGTTACAGGCTGGAATCTAGTGGAGGGGTTCGGGGGATTTATATATAGAATCACAGATACCCGGGAGTGAGTTACAGGCTGGAATCTAGTCGAGGGGTTCGGGGGATTTATATATACAATAACAGATACCCCGGGAGTGAGTTACAGGCTGGAATCTAGTCGAGGGGTTCGGGGGATTTATATATCGAATAACGGATACCCCGGGAGTGAGTTACAGGCTGGAATCTAGTCGAGGGGTTCGGGGGGTTTATATATAGAATAACAGATACCCGGGAGTGAGTTACAGGCTGGAATCTAGTCGAGGGGTTCGGGGGGTTTATATATACAATAACAGATACCCGGGAGTGAGTTACAGGCTGGAATCTAGTCGAGGGGTTCGGGGGATTTATATATACAATAACAGATACCCGGGAGTGAGTTACAGGCTGGAATCTAGTTGAGGGGTTCGGGGGATTTATATATACAATAACAGATACCCCGGGAGTGAGTTACAGGCTGGAATCTAGTCGAGGGGTTCGGGGGATTTATATATCGAATCACAGATACCCGGGAGTGAGTTACAGGCTGGAATCTAGTCGAGGGGTTCGGGGGGTTTATATATAGAATAACAGATACCCGGGAGTGAGTTACAGGCTGGAATCTAGTCGAGGGGTTCGGGGGATTTATATATAGAATAACAGATACCCGGGAGTGAGTTACAGGCTGGAATCTAGTCGAGGGGTTCGGGGGATTTATATATCGAATCACAGATACCCGGGAGTGAGTTACAGGCTGGAATCTAGTCGAGGGGTTCGGGGGGTTTATATATAGAATAACAGATACCCGGGAGTGAGTTACAGGCTGGAATCTAGTCGAGGGGTTCGGGGGGTTTATATATACAATAACAGATACCCGGGAGTGAGTTACAGGCTGGAATCTAGTCGAGGGGTTCGGGGGATTTATATATACAATAACAGATACCCGGGAGTGAGTTACAGGCTGGAATCTAGTTGAGGGGTTCGGGGGATTTATATATACAATAACAGATACCCCGGGAGTGAGTTACAGGCTGGAATCTAGTCGAGGGGTTCGGGGGATTTATATATCGAATCACAGATACCCGGGAGTGAGTTACAGGCTGGAATCTAGTCGAGGGGTTCGGGGGGTTTATATATAGAATAACAGATACCCGGGAGTGAGTTACAGGCTGGAATCTAGTCGAGGGGTTCGGGGGATTTATATATAGAATAACAGATACCCGGGAGTGAGTTACAGGCTGGAATCTAGTCGAGGGGTTCGGGGGATTTATATATCGAATCACAGATACCCGGGAGTGAGTTACAGGCTGGAATCTAGTCGAGGGGTTCGGGGGGTTTATATATAGAATAACAGATACCCGGGAGTGAGTTACAGGCTGGAATCTAGTCGAGGGGTTCGGGGGATTTATATATACAGTAACGGATACCCGGGCACAACGTTGCCTGTAATGTGAGCGGCTGACCACAGCCCCCGCCCCTCCCCTCCCGGAATGTCCCAGCACCCACCTCATGACAATCCTGGAGGAACTGTTGGAGCTCCCATTGGTCACTCAGACGCTCCATCCAATCGTGAGCGAGCGTATAATTGCGACGGCTCCTGCAAAGGAAATGGAAGATGGTCAGTCGTGGACAGTAATAGGGCAGTCTTCAAAAGCACCAACATCGCTTGGCACAGAGCATGGCCACAGCGACTGCAATCACCCCCACTGCACACCAGCACAGCGGAGAAACATAAGAACATAAGAAATAGGAGCAGGAGTAGGCCATTCGGCCCCTCGAGCCTGCTCCGCCATTTAATACGATCACGGCTGATCCGATCATGGACTCAGCTCCACTTCCCTGCCTGCTCCCCATAACCCCTTCTCCCCTTATCGGTTAAGAAACTGTCTATCTCTGTCTTAAATATATTCAATGTCCCAAGTTCCACAGCTCTCTAAGGCAGTGAATTCCACAAATTTACAACCCTCTGAGAGAAGAAATTCCTCCTCATTTCAGTTTTAAATGGGCGGCCCCTTATTCTAAGACCATGCCCCCTAGTTCTAGTCTCCCCCATCAGTGGAAACATCCTCTCTGCATCCATCTTGTCAAGCCCCCTCATAATCTTATACGTTTCGATAAGATCACCTCTCATTCTTCTGAATTCCAATGAGTAGAGGCCCAACCTACTCAACCTTTCCTCATAAGTTAACCCCCTCATCCCCGGAATCAACCGAGTGAACCTTCTCTGAACTGCCTCCAAAGCAAGTTTATCCTTTCGTAAATATGGAAACCAAAACTGCACACAGTATTCCAGGTGTGACCTCACCATTACCTTATATAACTGTCGCAAGACTGCCCTGCTTTTATATTCCATCCCCTTTGCAATAAAGGCCAAGATACCATTGGCCTTCCTGATCACTTGCTGTACCTACATACTCACCTTTTGTGTTTTATGCACAAGTACCCCAAGGTCCCGCTGTACTGCAGCACTTTGCAATCTTTCTCCATTTAAATAATAACTTGCTCTTTAATTTTTTTCTG
Organism: Pristiophorus japonicus; assembly: GCF_044704955.1. NCBI lineage: Eukaryota > Metazoa > Chordata > Chondrichthyes > Pristiophoridae > Pristiophorus > Pristiophorus japonicus. Next base: position 48,539 of record NW_027254571.1, on the reverse strand, counting down.
CCAAAGTGCATGACCTCACACTTTCCAACATTATACTCTATTGGCCAAATTTTTGCCCACTCACTTAGCCTGTCGATGTCCTTTTGCAGATTTTTTGTGTCCTCCTCACACATTGTTTTTCCTCCCATCTTTGTATCATCGGCAAACTTGGCTACGTTACACTCAGTCCCTTCATCCAAGTCGTTAATATAGATTGTAAATAGTTGGGGTCCCAGCACTGATCCCTGCGGCACACCACTAGTTACTGGTTGCCAACCCGAGAATGAACCATTTACCCGACTCTCTGTTTTCTGTTAATTAGCCAATCCTCTATCCATGCTAATATATTATCCCCAACCCAGTGAACTTTTATCTTGTGCAGTAACCTTTTATGTGGCACCTTGTCAAATGCCTTCTGGAAATCCAAATACACCACATCCACTGGTTCCCCTTTATCCACCCTGTTCATCACATACATCCTCAAAGATTCCAGCAAATTTGTCAAACATGACTTCCCCTTCATAAATCCATGCTGACTCTGCCTGACTGAATTATGCTTTTCCAAATGTCCTGCTACTGCTTCTTTAATAATGGACTCCAGCATTTTCCCAACCACAGATGTTAGGCTAACTGGTCTATAGTTTCCTGCTTTTTGTCTGCCTCCTTTTTTAAATATGGGCATTTTCCAACCTGCTGGGACCTCCCCAGAATCCAGGGAATTTGGGTAAATTACAACCAATGCATCCACAATCCCTATCACTACTTCTCTTAAGACTCTAGGATGCAAGCCATCAGGTCCAGGGGATTTATCTGCCTTTAGTCCCATTATCTTACTGAGTACCACCTCCTTAGTGATTGTGATTGTGTTAAATTCCTCCCCACCTATAGCCCCTTGACTATCCACTGTTGGGATATTTTTAGTGTCCTCTACCGTAAAGACTGATACAAAATATTTGTTCAGAGTTTCTGCCATCTCCATGTTCCCCATCACTAATTCCCCGGTCTCGTCGGCTAAGGGATTAATATTTACTTTAGCCACTCTTTTCCTTTTTCTATACCTATAGAAACTCTTGCTGTCTGTTTTTATATTTCGTGCTGGTTTAATTTCATAGCCTATCTTCCCTTTATTAATCATTTTTTTAGCCATTCTTTGCTGGCTTTTAAAAGCTTCCCAATCTTCTGTCCTCCCACGAGTTTTGGCCACTTTGTATGCCCTTGTTTTTAATTGGATACCGTCCTTTATTTCTTTTGTTAGCCACGGATGGCTATCTTTTCTCTTACACCCTTTCCTCCTCACAAGCAACTGAAAATGGCTGGCAGCTATTTCACAGCCCACTGCTGACTCGCCCATTCCCATTGTGTGATGCCGAAGCCCAACTAAACGAGAGCAAAGAATCTTCCTCTATTCACTGCATCCAAACACAACAACAGGAGCAGGCCATTTGGCCGCTCCAGCCTGATCCGCCATTCAATTCGATCGATCTGTATCTCAACCGAATTTAACCACCTTTGCTCCATATCTCGTAATACTCTTACCTAACGGAAATATATTATTCTCAATCTTCCAAACTATCAATGACCCCCAGCATACACAGCTTTTTGGGAGAGAGTTCCAGATTTCCATGACCCTGACATCTCCTCTAAACGGCCTGGCTCTAACTGTAAGCTTCTGCCCCACCTGAGGAAATAATTTCTCTCTATCTACCCGATCAAATCTCTTTATCGCCTTAAACACCGCCATTAGATCCCCCCTTAATCTTTCATACTCAAGCAAAAAAAGTCTAGTCTGTGTAACCAGTCCTCACAATCCCTGCTTAAGTCCTGGTATCATTACAGATCCCCGGGGAACACTACTGGTCACCTGCCAATCAGAGTGTACAGCCTTTATCCTCGCCTCTCGGTCTCCTGCCAATTATCTGCACTGCACCCCTTCCAAAGCCAGAGATCTTTCCTGAGGGCCAGGGCCCAGGACCGAACGCAGTTATTCCAGATGGGGTCTGAACAGAGCTTCATACAACAGCAGCATAACCTCCGGCCCTTTGTATTCCAGCCACATTCCATTACTCTTTGCACTTGTGCACGAGCTTTCAATGGTTTGTGTACATGGACAGCCAAATCCCTCAATTCCTAATGTTTCACCATTAATATAACTGAACCATCTGCCAGTGTTTCCCACTCAATTAATCGACTAATGCCCCTTTATAACTTCATTCTCCCATCTACGCTATTTACTGTGCCTCCTCATTTCATGTATTCTGCAAACTCGGATATACAACTCTCCATTGCTTCATCAAAATCAACGATAAATACAGTGAGAAGCTGAGGCCCCGACACTGATCCCTGGGGACACCACCAGTCACATCCCTCCAATTAGAGTTTGTTCCCTTTATTCCCACTCTGCCTCCCAACCAACTCCCAACCCATGTCACAAGGTTGCCCCCAATTCCATGCGCTTTCATTTTTGCTAATCTCTTATGTGGAAGTTTATCGAATGCCTTCTGGAAGCCCATATAGACAACATCCATAGACACTCCTTGTCCACTGTGATTGTAACCTCAAAATATTCAACCCGTCAGACATAACCCATCCTTCACAAATCCATGCTGACTCTATGCTCAACTCATACTTGTCCCACTGATGATAGATTCCAGAAACTTCCCCACAACGAACCTTGGACGGACAGTCTATAGTTTCCATGGCGCCGATTTCCTGCCCAAGTGCCGCCGGTGGCCCGCGAGGTACCGGACGGTATTTTGGGCGGGAAATTCATCGCCGAGGTCCCTCGAAGGTCGGCGGGCGGCAAATGGGCGACGTACGCCGCCAATCCGGGCCACAGCGGGCGGGAGGTCTCATCCTCGGCGGCAGAGGCGCTTGCTGCCCAGGTGCCGCTGAGGATGGAGTCGGGCCCTCGGAGGGTCCAAGAGCTGGGGGAAAAAAATCACCAATACAAAATCCAAAAACTATCGGAAGACCTTCAGGGGACCCCAGCAGGTAAGTCGCTGCTGAAGAAAAATTCTCAACTGTTCAAACTTTTTTTCAGGTTTGTCAGACTCACCGTCAGGGACAGACCGGCCTGCGGCCAACGGACCACTCCCGCTCAACGCATCAATCTGGGAGCTCGGCGGGCGGGAGCTCAGTTGGGCCACTCGCCCGGCCGCTGACATCAGCGGCCGGTTCCTGGCAGCTCTCCCATCCCGACCGTTCCAGGCCATCCCGACAGTGGCACTGGGCGGATCTTCAGGAGGAATGTCGGCGACAGTCGCCGGTGGATTGATGAATTTCGGTCTCCTGGTTTCTCTCTCCCACCTGTCCTAAATAATGGAGCAAGATTTGCAACTTTCCAACCCAATGACACATTCCTGAATCCAGGAAACTTTGGTAAGTTTTGACTAAAGCATCTGGAATTTCACCACCTGTTATTTCCTCAGTGTCTGTTACAATCTCACCTGCGTCTGTTGTAATGGGCCCGCACTGCTCCTTGCCACTCTCATTTCATATATTTATAAAAAAACTTTTACTGTTAGCTTTGATATCCGTTAGTTTTTTTTCATAAACCCTTTTTTGCACGCCTCATAACTTTCTTTGTAACCTTTGTTGCTTTTTATACACTGAATGATAAGGATGAGTGGAGGAGTGACCTGCAAATGTTAGTCGGTTTATATCAGTCAGTGTTAGCAATGTATAGTGCACACCCAGGCCTGGAAATTCGGGAGCGCTGCATTTGGGGGCGGTAACACTGGCGAGACACGAGACTTTGGGCCAGGCGCAGAAATCTCGCCTCTCACGAGAAAGCGGGGTTACCGTCCCCAGAAAGGAAGGGGAGCGGGAATCCAGGCGTAAATCAAGTGCTGCACTTCCTTTCTGGGGGGGAGGGGTAGCAGGACACACGGCTCAGCAGCGATATGGGGGGGGCTCCTCCCTGAATTAAAGGGAAGGGCCCAAACTGCATACTATGCAGAATAAAAAGGGTCCTAGCTGGAAGTGGGGGTGCCGTGATCAGCCCGGCCCTCGAGCAGAGTGATCGCGGCACCGACCCCGCCAGCGGTGGCCGGGGGGGGGGGGAGTGGACATTTTTTTTGACGAGCAGCTGGCCACCTCCCCCTTAACTTGCGAGCGGTGACATCACAATCTCCGGGCGCAGGAGATCACGACACAACGCCGTCGCGAAACTCCCGCCTTGCGTCGGGACATTGACAGGAGGCGCAAAGAACCCGAATTTCTCCCCCGCAGTGTTCAATCGGTCACGGTTAAGGTCTATACACCCACGTGAATGGAAGTGTTCACCATGAATTGGCACCTTCGCTCTGTGACCATGGAGTGTGGGTCTTGCCGTACCTGGTAGTGATGGACTTTGTCTGGTCTCGGATCTTATCCAGGTAGATGTTGCTGCCCTTCACCAGGTGGCCTCCGGCTTCCACCACCGTGTTGATCTTCTGCAGGTTAATTTCCAGCGTCACCAGGAAGTCCCGGTGCTTTTTGATCGCTGCTTCCGCTGCCTCCACCGTTACTGGTAACTCAAGCTGGGCCAGCACCGACTCCTGCACACAGGATTTACAATCAGGATCCCACAGGGAATAACATGCAGGGTATCACAGCACTGAGCTACAGGAGAAGGGAATTCACAAACCCCAGTAACGTTACCGAGAACAGGTGTATCAGACCATCCCTCCACCAATATGGACAATGGCAGTTATTGTTGTGTCCATAGCTTTATAGGCGATACACCTCCGCCCCTGCCTCAGCTCATCCGCTGCTGAAACCCTCATCCGTGCCTTTGTTACCTCCAGACTTGACTATTCCAACGCATTCCTGGCCAGCCTCTCACATTCTACCCTACGTAAACTTGAGGTCATCCAAAACTCAGCAGCCCGTGTCCTAACTCGCACCAAGTCCTGATCACCCATCACCCCTGTGCTCGCTGACCTACATTAGCTTCCGGTTAAGCAACATCTCGATTTCAAAATTCTCATCTTATTTACAAATCCCTCCATGGCCTTGCCCCTCCCCATCTCTGTAATCTCCTCCAGCCCAACAACCCTCTGAGATCACTGCGGACCTCTGAGTCTGGCCTCACTCGCATGCCCGATTTCCTCTGACCCACCATTGGTGACCGTGCCCTCAACTACCGAGCCCCTAGCCTCTGGAATTCCCTCCCTAAGCCTCTCCGCCTCTCTACTTCGCCTGTCTCCTTTAAGACGCTCCTTAAAACCAGCCTCTTGACCAAGCTTTGGGTCATCTGTTCTAATATCTCCTTATGTGGCTCGGTGTCAAAACCTTGTTCAATAACTGCTCCTGTGAAGTGCCTTGCTTCGGTTAAAAGCGTTATATAAATACAAGTTCTTGTGATACCGACGCTGTACTTTCCTACATTAACTGTTTGATTGACATTAATTACACCACGATGCTGCCAAAAGCCAGACACATTACACCAGTGAATCAAATGTTATTCATCCTCAGCTCATCACCAGCACAAGTCCCAGTGTCAGATTCCTCTGCAAGTAAGGCCCCATTACCGGGCGCTGAGACTCGGTACTGACCCTGTGTGCTGGATGGTGAGACGCTAATCTACCAGCTCTCTGCTGTCCATGTTGTTGCTGATCACAGAAAGACAATGTAGCTACGAGGCTCGGTATGTGTGTGTTGCGGCCCATGGATCGGCCTGTGTCTGAGCTGGGAACAATCCTCTGGTCAGTGGGAGGTAGCAGCACTGAGTCCACAGACACTGACTGTCGGACAAGGTGACCCTGGACTCAATGACTGCAAGATAGTCAGCACATTGGAGGCGTGGAATGGGAGCAGTGGTGTGCACTGTGTTCACAAGATGGTACACCCGAGGGTTTAGAATAAAGGAGCAAAAGGCATTCGAAAGATGCTCCACACAAAGGACTGCAGACTCTGAACGATTGGACCCAGAAACAGTGCAGGCCCCTGTTGGTGAATCAGGCAGGAGGGCCTTGCACAGAGCGGGTGACAGAAGGAGAGCTCTTTCCAACACGGCCTGAGTTAATGAACACTGCCGGCCATTTCTTTCACAGCTGCCTCTTTGCTCTCCATGGATACCGAGCTCATTCTGCTTTTGGCCGATCCTGGTCACTGCTTGTAATGCCTGGACCTCATTCCCATGGAAAGATTGCTCCCATGGGAAGAGCAGACAATGGGAATTATTGCCCAGTACACTCCGGGCCCCAGTGCTGGGACCACTGGGTATGAGATATGGTTCCAGATGAGGGGCTTTGAAACTTATGAACAGATTGTCAGCTCATTTATCGCATGGCTGATTGTGGGAGCTTGCTGTGCGCAAATTGGCTGCCGCCTTTCCTACATTACAACAGTGACTACACTACAAAAATATTTCATTGGCTGTGAAAAGCTTTAGGATGTTCTGAGATCATGATCAGAATTCCTGGGCTCTAAAGCCCTGTCACAATTAATTTTGACTGGATGGGGCCGAAATGCAGGGTCTCGATAAGGCCTGTTAACGCCGGAATGCGGTGACCAGGCGACGGAATCCAATGCCCGCCGAGCTTTCCCTGTCGGCGCACCTTGTATTCTCTCTGTCAGCCCTGGCTGCACGGCAGCCATTAAAGGCGAGGGCCCACTGCTGCCAGTTTATTTTTTTTGCCGGCCGATTTCCATGTCGGCCGGACTACTGTGCCCCCGAGTTCGGCTGGGCCGCCAACAGGCAGCCTGGCACACAACCCCCCCCTCGGGTGCCAGGCCGCTGGCCCAGTCGAAACCCTCCCTGGTGGCCCAGTGGCCAATCCTAAATAATCACTGCTTCTCTCCCCTTTACGTTCAGGGGAGATACGCGGTGATGCAAGCGTGCAATGATGTCATCAGCGCTCCGCTGCTGCGTGACAGTGGCGGACAGTCCATCCCGCCTCCGCTTACGCCCCTCACCAGCACTTGCCGCCGCGCCCATTATTCCAGGCCGCTTCAAAAAAAAGACAAAGCTGAATATCGATCAAGAGTCGACCTCATCCCACCAAGCGGTGAAAACATTTAAAAAACGGTAAGTGCTCCAGGTTTCTGGTGGGCCTGAACTTCTTCCCCCATATGCGCTCTGTACAGTTGAACGCAGGCGTTGTTGGGCACTCGAAACCCAACACTCTCAACATCAACAGTCCCTCCACTTTGCACACTACCATTCCCACAGTCTCAGGAGCAGAAGCCCTGGATCCCCCAGGGAGTCACAGATCATCCGATGATGGCAGCAAGGAGTGTGACCAGGGCAATGGTCAGCGAAGCTCTTCAGTCATCTGCTAAAGGTTCCTATCATCTGCTGCCATTCCTCAATGGAGACCTTGGAGATCCACATAGTGCGCACTACAAAGTCGCTCAGGTCTATGGAACAGTCTGAGTACAGGTCCAGATCCTGTTCATGCCTCACAAGTTGACCTAATACGTGCCAACTGACTGACCCAATCAGACAAGGGATCTCCCAGACATGTTCCAGCTACAGCTTCAATCTCCATTCAATCATAGACATTTATGGCAAAGGAGACCATTCGGCCCATCGTGTCTGTGCCTGCCAAAATAGAGATCTCCAGCCTAATCACACTTTCCAGCTCTTGGTCCGTAGCCTGGTAGATTACAGCATTTCAAGTGTATTTCAGGCACTGAGTTCCAGATCCCCACCACCCTCTGGGTGAAAAAAGTTCTCCTCAAATCGCCTCTAAATCTCATTGCTTACTTTAAATCTATGGCCCCCTGGTTGTTGACCCTCTGCTAAGGGAAATAGGTCCTTCCCGTCCACTCTATCTAGGCCCCTCATCATTTTATACACATCAATAAGGTCTCCCCTCAGTCTCCTCCGATCCAAAGAAAACAAGCCCAGTCTGTCCAATTGTTATGTATGTAAACAGTGTAACTGTGTAAGACTTGCCACCAGAGGGCGCAACTGTTGGAGGCCCAAGGGTCACCTGCACACCGCGTGCAAGGGAGTATAAAAGGTTGTCTGCCAGGCTGCTTAGGCACTCTGGAGTTGTATTAAAGAGACTAAGGTCACATCAGTTTTAGCTCACACTACTCAGTCTTGTGGAGTTCTTCCATACTTAACAATTGGCGACGAGTAACAGATTCCGAACTTTCACGCGGTCATGGCTGCTGTTGGTATTTTAGAGAGATTTGTAGAGGGTGATGATTGGGAAGCCTTCGTTGAGCGTCTCGACCAGTACTTCGTGGCCAACGAACTGGATGGGGATGATAAAGCGATCACGTGCAGGACGATTCTCCTCACCGTGTGTGGGTCCACAATATACGGCCTCATCAAGAATCTGCTAACACCGGAGAAACCAGCGAGAAGACATATACAGAGTTGTGTACGCTGGTTCGGAACCACCTCAAGCCGAAGGAGAGCGTCTTAATGGCCAGGTATCGCTTCTACACTCACCACCGCTCCGAGGGCCAGGACGTGGAGAGTTATGTCACCGACCTGAGACGCCTTGCGGGAACTTGCGAATTTGCTGGATTTTTGGGGGACATGCTGCGGGACTTTTTTGTGCTTGGCATCGGCCACGAGGTCATTCTTCGCAAGCTGCTATCCGCCGAATCCCTCGACCTGAGCAAGGCCATCACGACAGCCCAGGCATTCATATCCACGAGCGATATTACCAGACAGATATCTTCCCAGCATCGAAGCTCACCGGCAAGTACTGTGCATAAAATAACGTCACCAGCAGGCAGAACTGCATATGGCAGGGTCTACACGCCTGCAGCTGCAAGACCTAGGATGACTCAGAGTCCGCCATCGGGCGTGAATGCGAATCCATTAGCACCATGTTGGCGCTGCGGGGGTAATCATTGAGCCCATCAATATCGATTCAAGCACTACGTGTGCAAAGGCTGCGGAACAATGGGGCACCTCCAGCGAATGTGCAAGAGTGCTGTGACTCACCACGTGGCAGAGTCGGCAGAGGATGATCGATCCGGCGCGGACCACCCAGAACAAACAAGAGAGGCAACTCAACCCGAGGAAGAAGTGTATGAGGTACACACCTTCACCACCAATAGCCCTCCTATCATGCTTAAAGTCAAATTGAACGGTATTCCGGTATCAATGGAGTTGGACACAGAGGTGAGGCAGCCGATTATGAGCCAGAAGGCTTTTGAGAAACTGTGGGGCAACAAGGCGGAAAGGTCCAAACTGAACCCGATTCAGACAAAGCTGCGCCAAAGAGTTCAAACCAGTCACTGGCAGTGCAGCAGTGAAGGTATCATATGATGGAGCTGTGCATGATTTATCACTGTGGATTGTACCAGGCGATGGCCCAACACTATTCGGCAGAAGCTGGCTGGGAAAGATTCGGTGGAACTGGGACGACATCAAAGCACTATCTTCAATGTACCCAAGTGCTGAGCAAGTTTCCATTGCTTTGAACCCGGCATCGGCAACTTCACAGGTGCCAAGGTGCAGATCCATCTAGTCCCTGATGCAAGGCCCGTTCATCACAAGGCTCGAGCGGTTCCATATATAGAAACAGCCTTCCAGTCAGAAAAATAGGTGACCCTCATCGACCCTCTTTTTTACCCCCTTAAAAATAATCAATCAAGTTCGTCAGATACGACTTTCCCTCAACAAATCCATGCTGACTGTCCTTAATTAATCCGTGTTGTTCTAAATGAAGATTTATCCTGTCCCTCAGGAATTTTTCCAATAATTTTCCCACCACTGAGGTTAGTCTGTCTGGCCTGTAATTACTCGGTCTATCCCTTTCTCCCCTTTTAAACAAAGGTACAACGTTAGCAGTCCTCCAGTACCACCCCTGAAGCCAGAGAGGATTGGAAAATGATGGTCAGAGCCTCCGCTATTTCCTCCCTTGCTTCTTTTAAAAGCCTGGGATACCTTTCACCCGGGTCTGGGGATTTATCCACTTGCAACAATGCTAAACCCCTTAACACGTCCAACTCACCAGACCCTAGGCAGAATGCTGCCAGCGAGGCCACTCTCAATCAGCTGCATATCACACTCTGGGTGACCCATTGTTCACCAACAATAACAACAACCTGCATCTATATAGCACCTTTAACATAGTAAAACTTCCCAAGGTGCTTCACAGGAGCGTTATCAAACAAAATTTGACACTGAGCCACATAAGGAGAAATTAGAGCAGATGACCAAAAGCTTGGTCAAAGAGGTAGGTTTTAAGAAGCATCTTAAAAGAGAGAGAGGTAGAGAGGCGGAGAGGTTTAGGGAGGAAGTTCCATAGCTTAGAGCCCAGGCAACAGAAGGCAGGGCCACCGATGGTTGAGCGATTATAATCAGTGATGCTCAAGAGGGCAGAATTTGAGGAGCACAGATATCTCGGGGGTTTACAGAGATCGGGAGGGGTGAGGGCCATGGAAGGATGAGAATTTTGAAATCGAGGTGTTACTTAACCAGGAGCCAATGTAGTCAGCGAGCACAGGGGTGATGGGTGAACGGGACTTGGTGCCAGTTAGGACACGGGGCAGTGAGCACAGGGGTGATGGGTGAGTGGGACTTGGTGCGAGTTAGGACACGGGGCAGCGAGCACAGGGGTGATGGGTGAGTGGGACTTGGTGCCAGTTAGGACATGGGGCAGCGAGCACAGGGGTGATGGGTGAGCGGGACTTGGTGCCAGTTAGGACACGGGGCAGTGAGCACAGGGATGATGGGTGAGTGGGACTTGGTGCCAGTTAGGACACGGGGCAGTGAGCACAGGGGTGATGGGTGAGTGGGACTTGGTGCGAGTTAGGACACGGGGCAGCGAGCACAGGGGGTGATGGGTGAGCGGGACTCGGTGTGAGTTAGGACACGGGGCAGTGAGCACAGGGGTGATGGGTGAGCGGGACTTGGTGCGAGTTAGGACACGGGGCAGTGAGCACAGGGGGTGATGGGTGAGCGGGACTCTGCGAGTTAGGACACGGGGCAGTGAGCACAGGGGGCGATGGGTGAGCGGGACTTGGTGTGAGTTAGGACACGGGGCAGTGAGCACAGGGGGTGATGGGTGAGCGGGACTCGGTGCGAGTTAGGACACGGGGCAGCGAGCACAGGGGGTGATGGGTGAGCGGGACTCGGTGTGAGTTAGGACACGGGGCAGTGAGCACAGGGGGTGATGGGTGATCGGGACTTGGTGCCAGTTAGGACACGGGGCAGCGAGCACAGGGGTGATGGGTGAGTGGGACTGGGTGCGAGTTAGGACACGGGGCAGCGAGCACAGGGGTGATGGGTGAGTGGGACTTGGTGCCAGTTAGGACACGGGGCAGCGAGCACAGGGGGTGATGGGTGATCGGGACTTGGTGCCAGTTAGGACACGGGGCAGCGAGCACAGGGGTGATGGGTGATCGGGACTTGGTGCCAGTTAGGACACGGGGCAGCGAGCACAGGGGTGATGGGTGAGTGGGACTTGGTACGAGTTAGGACACGGGGCAGTGAGCACAGGGGTGATGGGTGAGTGGGACTTGGTGCCAGTTAGGACATGGGTCAGCGAGCACAGGGGTGATGGGTGATCGGGACTCGGTGCCAGTTAGGACACGGGGCAGTGAGCACAGGGGGTGATGGGTGAGTGGGACTTGGTGCCAGTTAGGACACGGGGCAGCGAGCACAGGGGGTGATGGGTGATCGGGACTTGGTGCCAGTTAGGACACGGGGCAGCGAGCACAGGGGTGATGGGTGATCGGGACTTGGTGCCAGTTAGGACACGGGGCAGCGAGCACAGGGGTGATGGGTGAGTGGGACTTGGTACGAGTTAGGACACGGGGCAGTGAGCACAGGGGTGATGGGTGAGTGGGACTTGGTGCCAGTTAGGACATGGGTCAGCGAGCACAGGGGTGATGGGTGATCGGGACTCGGTGCCAGTTAGGACACGGGGCAGCTAAGTTTTGGATGACCTCTAGTTTACATCGGGTAAAACATGGAAGGCCAGTCAAGAGCGTGTTGGAATAGTCAGGTCTCGAGGTAACAAAGGCATTTCAGTAGATGAGCTGAGGCAGGGGCGGAGACGGGCGACGTTACATTGGTGAAAGTAGGCAGACTTGGTCATGGTGGGGTATGGGATCGGAAGCTCATTTCAGGGTGAAATATGACCCCTAGGTTGCGAACAGTTTGGTTTAGCCTCAGACAGATGCTAGGGAGAGGGATGGAGTCAGTGTCTAGGGAACGCAGTTTGTGGCGGGGATCAAAGACAATGGCTTCGGTCTTCCCAATATTTAATTGGAGAAAATTTCTGCTCATCCAGTACTGGATGTTGGACAAGCAGTCTGACAATTTAGAGGCTATGGAGGGGTCGAGAGAAGTGGTGGAGAGGTAGAGCTGGGTGTCGTCAGCGGACATGTGGAAAGTAACTCTGTGTTTTCGGATGATATCGCCAAGGGGCAACGTGTAAGTGAGAAATAGGAGGGGACCAAGGATAGATCCTTGGGGGACACCAGAGATAACGATGTGGGAGTGGGAAGAGAAGCCATTGCAGGAGATTTTCTGGCTACGATTAGATAGATAGGAATGGATCCAGGCGAGTGTAGTCCCTCCCCGCTGGATGATGGTGGAGAGGCATTGGAGGAGGATGGAGTGGTCAACTGTGTCAAAGGCTGCACACAGGTCCAGGAGGACGAGGAGGGTTAGTTTAACATAGAAACATAGACAATAGGAGCAGGAGTAGGCCATTCGGCCCCTCGAGCCTGCACCACCATTCAATATGATCATGGCTGATCCTCTATCTCAACACCATATTCCCGCTTTTTCCCCATACCCCTTGATGCCTTTTGTTTCTAGAAATCTATCTATCTCCCTCTTAAATATATTCAGTGACTTGGCCTCCACAGCCTTCTGTGGTAGAGAATTCCACAGGTTCACCACCCTCTGAGTGAAAACATTTCTCCTCATCTCAGTCCTAAATTTCCTGCCCCGTATCCTGAGACTGTGACCCCTTGTTCCAGACTTACCAGCCCCGGAAAACATCCTCCCTGCATCCAGTCTGTCTAACCCCATCAGAATTTTATACGTTTCAAGAGATCCCCTTCATTCTTCTAAACTCCAGTGAATACAGGCCTAGTCGACCCAATCTCTCCTCATACAATAGTCCTGCCATCCCAGGAATCAGTCTGGTGAACCTTCGCTGCACTCCCTCTATGGCAAGTATATTCTTTTTTAGGTAAGGAGACCAAAACTGCACACAATACTCCAGGTGCGGTCTCACCAAGGCCCTGTATAACTGTAGTAAGACATCCTTGCTCCTGTACTCAAATCCTCTTGCAATGAAGGCCAACATACCATTTGCCTTCCTAACTGCTTGCTGCACCTGCAGGTTTGCTTTCAATGACTGGTGTACAAGGACACCCAGGTCCCTCTGTACATCGACACTTCCCAAAGCATCACCATTTAAATAATACTTTGTCTTTATGTTTTCCTACCACAGTGGATAACTTCACATTTATCCACATTATACTGTATCTGCCATGTGTTTGCCCACTCACTCAACCCATCTAAATCACCTTGCAGCATCTTTGCATCCTCCTCACAACTCACAATCCCACCTAGTTTTGTGTCGTCAGCAAACTTGGAAATATTACATTTGGTTCCCTCATCCAAATCATTTATATATATTGTGAATAGCTGGGGCCCCAGCACTGATCCCTGTGGTACCCCACTAGAAACATAGAAACATAGACAATAGGAGCAGGCCATTCGGCCCTTCGAGCCTGCACCACCATTCAATATGATCATGGCTGATCATGTAACTTCAGTACCCCACTCCTGTTTTCTCTCCATACCCCCTGATCCCTTTAGCCGTAAGGGCCACATCTAACTCCCTTTTGAATATATCTAACGAACTGGACTCAACAACGTTCTGTGGTAGAGAATTCCACAGGTTCACAATTCTCTGAGTGAAGAAGTTTCTCCTCATCTCGGTCCTAGTCACTGACCGCCACCGCGAAAAAGACCGTGTATTCCTACTCTCGGTTTCCTGCCAGTTAACCAATTTTCAATACATGACCCCCAATCCCATGTGCTTTAATTTTGTACACTAACCTCTTAACTTTATCTTTGTCACAGTCTCAGAGGATGTCATTTGTGACTTTGATAAGAGTCGTTTCGGTACTGTGCCAAGGGCAGAAACCTAATTGGAGGGATTGGAACATGGAGTTCCAGGAAAAATGGGCACGGATTTAGGAGACGACAACATGTCCAAGGACTTTGGAGAGGTAAGGGAGGTTGGAGATGGGGCAGTAGTTTGCAAGGTCAGAGGGGTCGAGGGTTGGTTTTTTGAGAGGGGTGATGACGGTAGATTTGAAGGAGGGGAAGCAGTACCTGAGGAGAGAACCGTTAACAATGTCGGCTATCATGGGAGCCAGAAAAGTAAGTTGGGTAGTCAGCAGTTTGGTGGGAATAGAGTCAAGGGAGCAGGAAGTGGGTCTCGTGGACAAGATGAGCGTGGAGAGGTCATGAGGGGAGATCAGTGAGAAACTAGAGAAAGCTGCAAGCTCATGGCTTGGACAGGGAGGAATCTTAGAAGAAGATTGGCCCGGTGTGCTATTCCCTGGATTCTGGGGTGGTCCCAGCGAATTGGAAAACCGCAAATGTAACACCTCTATTTAAAAAAGGGACGAACTATTTGTACTGCACTTTTTTGATCGACAGGCATCTGTCAAGCTCCGCCCCCTCCAGCCCGAACCATTCCAAGCGCGTGGTGCTGAGCAGCAGGACCAGAGGCTCCGACTCTCTCCTCCCCGGCCAGCCTGGGCCCGATGGCTGCGGGAGGGGAAAAGACAGATGGAAAGAGAATGAGACAGAGGGAGACAGAGGTAGCGAGGCAGGGAGAGAAAGAGAGTGAGAGACATTGTACAGGCAACTTTTCTCATCTCTCTTTGTATCTCAGTATCTGGTTTATGGTCCTCAGTTTCTTTCACAGACAATGTACAGGGAGCTTTACTCGAGAGAGGGCAGTGGGACGGAGCCGCTGGCAGCTGGAGGTGGCCAATGGCAAGAGAGGCTGTGGGGAAGTGGGACCCTGCGACTGACAGCGTCTCCCGTGAGCCACGAGTCCCGAGCGGCAACAGCGGGGGAGAAAGAGAGAGAGAGCTCGGGGTGTTGAGGGGAGAGAGAGAGAGAGCTCGGGGGTGGGGGGAAGAGAGCTCGGGGGGCGGGGGGGGGAGAGAGAGACTGGGGGAGTGAGAGAGACTGTGGCTGGGGGAGAGAGAGAGAGACTGGGGGAGTGAGACAGACTGTGGCTGGGGGAGAGAGAGACTGGGGGAGAGAGAGAGAGACTGTGGCTGGGGGAGAGAGAGAGAGACTCAGGGAGAGAGAGAGACTGGGGGAGAGAGAGAGACTGTTGCTGGGGGAGAGAGAGAGAGACTGGGGGAGTGAGAGAGACTGTGGCTGGGGGAGAGAGAGAGAGACTGGGGGAGTGAGAGAGACTGTGGCTGGGGGAGAGAGAGAGAGACTGGGGGAGAGAGAGAGACTGGGGGAGAGAGAGAGACTGTGGCTGGGGGAGAGAGAGACTGGGGGAGAGAGAGAGATTGTGGCTGGGGGAGAGAGAGAGAGACTCAGGGAGAGAGAGAGACTGGGGGAATGAGAGAGACTCGGGGAGAGAGAGAGACTGTTGCTGGGGGAGAGAGAGAGAGACTGGGGGAGTGAGAGAGACAGTGGCTGGGGGAGAGAGAGAGAGACTGGGGGAATGAGAGAGACTGTGGCTGGGGGAGAGAGAGAGAGACTGGGGGAGAGAGAGAGACTCGGGGAGAGAGAGAGACTGGGGGAATGAGAGAGACTGTGGCTGGGGGAGAGAGAGAGAGACTGGGGGAGAGAGAGAGACAGTGGCTGGGGGAGAGAGAGAGAGAGACTGGGGGAGAGAGAGAGACACGGTGGGGGCGGGGGGAGGGGGGGAATGGGGGGTTGGAGGGGAGAGAGGGAATTCAGGGAAGACGGATCATGTTCTTCGAAGCCCCTACAAGGGATAGCGTTGGTGTGGATGATATACAGAAGTCACAACACTGTCACTATTCACTTCATACCTAAAAACCTGTTAACAATCTGTACACAATGCCCCATCTATGATGGGGTGGGGGAAGGGTGCACCTAGAAACATAGAAAATAGGTGCAGGAAAAGGCCATTCGGCCCTTCGAGCTTGCACCACCATTCAATAAGATCATTCCCTTAGTACACCTTTCCTGCTTTCTCTCCATACCCCTTAGCCGTAAGGGCCATACCTAACTCCCTCTTGAATAAATCCAATGAACTGGCCTCTCTGTGGTAGGGAATTCCACAGGTTAACAACTCTCTGAGTGAAGAAGTTTCTCCTCATCTCAGTCCTAAAAGTCTTTTCCCTTATCCTTAGACTGTGTCCCCTGGTTCTGGACTTCCCCAACATCAGGAACATTCTTCCTGCATCTAACCTGTCCCGTCCCGTCAGAATTTTATATGTTTCTATGAGATCCCCTCTCATCCTTCTAAACTCCAGTGAATATAAGCCGAGTCGATCCAGTCTCTCCTCATATGTCAGTCCTGCCATCACGGGAATCAGTCTGGTGAGCCTTCGCTGCATTCCCTCAATAGCAAGAACGTCCTTCCTCAGATTAGGAGATCAAAACTGAACACAATATTCCAGGTGAGGCCTCACCAAGGCCCTGTACAACTGCAGTAAGACCTCCCTGCTCCTATACTCAAATCCCCCCGTCATGAAGGCCAACATACCATTTGCCTTCTTCATTGCCTGCTGTACCTGCATGCCAACTTTCAATGACTGATGTACCATGACACCCAGGTCTCGTTGAACCTCCCCTTTTCCTAATCTGCCGCCATTCAGATAATATTCTGCCTTCCTGTTTTTGCCACCAAAGTGGATAACCTCACACTTATCCACATTATACTGCATCTGCCATACATTTGCCCAATCACCTAACCTGTCCAAGTCACCCTGCAGTCTCTTAGCATCCTCCTCACAGCTCACATCGCCACCCAGCTTAGTGCCATCTGCAAACTTGGAGATATTACACCCAATTCCTTCATCTAAATCATTGATGTATATTGTAAAGAGCTGGGGTCCCAGCACTGAGCCCTGCGGCACCCCCCTAGTCACTGCCTGCCATTCTGAAAAGGACCTATTAATCCCGACTCTCTGCTTCCTATCTGCCAACCAGTTCTCTATCCACGTCAATACATTACCCCCAATACCATGTGCTTTAATTTTGCACACCAATCTCTTGTGTGGGACCTTGTCAAAAGCCTTTTGAAAGTCCAAATACACCACATCCACTGGTTCTCCCCTGTCCACTCTATCAGTGACATCCTCAAAAAATTCTAGCAGATTTGTCAAGCATGATTTCCCTTTCATAAATCCATGCTGACTTGGACCGATCCTGTCACTGCTTTCCAAATGCGCTGCTATTTCATCTTTAATAATTGATTCCAACATTTTCCCCACTACTGATGTCAGGCTAACCGGTCTATAATTACCCGCTTTTTCTCTCCCTTCTTTTATAAAAAGTGGTGTTACATTAGCTACCCTCCAATCCATAGGAACTGATCCAGCGTCGATAGACTATTGGAAAATGATCACCAATGCATCCACTATTTCTAGGGCCACTTCCTTAAGTACTCTGGGCTGCAGACTGTCAGGCCCCAGGGATTTATTGGCTTTCAATCCCATCAATTTCCCTAACACCATTTCCCGCCTAATAAGGATATCCTTCAGTTCCTCCTTCTCACTAGATCCTCGATCCCCAAGTATTTCTAGAAGGTTATTTGTGTCTTCCTTCGTGAAGACAGAACCAAAGTATTTGTTCAACTGGTCTGCCATTTCTTTGTTCCCCATTATAAATTCACCCGAATCTGACTGCAAGGGACCTACGTTTGTCTTCACTAATCTTTTTCTCTTCACACACTGGGGTAAAGCAATTCGGCTGGCCTTGCTGTCTTCTGGGGAGCTCTGTCCTCAGTCGCTTCAGGAAGTCAAAGTGGATCGAGTTACAATTTGAAAAGTCAGTGAGACCTTGGGAAGGGCGTTTCCAGTGACACATTCCTGTGAAACTTCAGGGTGTGGCTTATCCTTCAAGGGGACCGATCAGAAATAAGGGGGAGAGCCTGTTGGCCATTTTTGCAGTACAAATAAGCATGTTCTTTAAAAAAGGAGGCAGACAAAAATCAGGAAACTATAGACCAGTTAGCCTCACATCTGTGGTTCGGAATATGCTGGAGTCCATTATTAAGGAAGCAGTATCGGGACATGTGGAAAAGCAAAATTCAATCAAGTTAGTCAGACACGACCTTCCCTTAATAAATCCGTGCTGACTGTCCTTGATTAATCCATGTCTTTGTCACCTGAGAACTCATTTTTAGAGTGGAAGCAAGTCTTCCTCGATTTCGAGGGACTACCTATGATGATGAATCCATGTCTTTCCAAATGAAGATTTATCCTGTTCCTCAGGATTTTTCCAATAATTTTCCCACCACTGAGGTTAGGCTGATTGGCCTGCAATTACTTGGTCTATCCCTTTCTCCCCTTTTAAACAAAGGGACATTAGCAGTCCTCCAGTCCTCTGGCGCCACACCTGTAGCCAGAGAGGATTGGAAAATGATGGTCAGAGCCTCTGCTATTTCCTCTTTTGCTTCTCTTAATAGCCTGGGATACATTTCATCCGGGCCTGGGGATTTATCCACTTTCAAAGCTGCTGAGCCCCTTAATACTTCCTCTCTCACTCTGTTTATCTCGTCTAATATTTCACACTCATCCTCCCTGATTGCAAAGTCTGCATCGCCCCTCTCTTTTACGAAAACAGATGCAAAGTATTCATTAAGAATCATACCACGTCTTCTGTCTCCACACACAGATTTCATAAGAATATAAGAAATAGGAGCAGGAGTAGGCCATATGGCCCCTCGAGCCTACTCCGCCATTTAATACGATCATGGCTGATCCGATCATGGACTCAGGTCCACTTTCCTGCCCGCTCCCCATAACCCCTTATCAGTTAAGAAACTGTCTATCTCTGTCTTAAATGTATTCAATGACCCAGCTTTCTCAGCTCTCTGAGGCAGCGAATTCCACAGATTTATAACCCTCTGAGAGAAGAAATTCCTCCTCATCTCAGTTTTAAATGGGCGGCCCCTTATTCTAAGATTATGCCCCCTAGTTCTAGTCTCCCCCATCAGTGGAAACATCCTCTCTGCATCCACCTTGTCAAGCCCCCTCATAATCTTATACGTTTCGATAAGATCACCTCTCATTCTTCTGAATTTCAATGAGTAGAGGCCCAACCTACTCAACCTTTCCTCATAAGTCAACCCCCTCAACTCCAGAATCAACCGAGTGAACCTTCTCTGAACTGCCTCCAAAGCAAGTATATCCTTTCGTCAATATGGAAACCAAAACAGCACGCAGTACTCCAGGTGTAGCCTCACCAATACCCTGTACAACTGTAGCAAGACTTCCCTGCTTTTATACTCCATCATCTTTGCAATAATGGCCAAGATTCCATTGGCCTTCCTGATCACTTGCTGTACCTGTATACTATCCTTTTGTGTTCCATGAACTTTTATGGTCTCTAATAGGCCCCACTCTTTCTCTAGTTATCCTCTTGCTCTTAATGTATTTATAAAACATCTTTGGGTTTTCCCTGATTTTACTTGCCAACATTCTTTCATGTTCTCTCTTTGTCTTCCTGATATCTTTTTTAAGTGCACCCCTGCACTTTTTATACTCCTCTAGAGTCTCTGCAGTGTTGAGTTCTCGGTATCTGTCATAAGCATCCCTTTTTTTCTTTATCTTATCCTGTATGACCCTTGACATCCAGGGGGCTCGAGATTTGTTAGTGCCACCCTTTTTCTTTAAGGAAACATATTTGCTCTGTACCCTCAGGATCTCCTCCTTGAATGCCTCCCACTGCTCTGACACTGATTTACCATCAAGTAGCTGTTTCCAGTCACTTTGGCCAATTCCCATCTCAGCTCAGCAAAATTGGCTTTACCCCAATTGAGAACTATTTTTTCTGGTCCACCTTTGTCCTTTTCCATAACTCCCCTAAATGTTACTGAATTATGATCACTAGCACCAAAATGTTCTCCCACTGATACCCCTTCCACCTGCCCCTCTTCATTCCCCAAAACCAAGTCCAGAACCGTCCCCTCCCTTGTTGGGCTTGTTACATACTGGCTGAAGAAGTCCTCCTGAATGCATTTTAGGAATTCCGCACCCTCTACCATTCACACTACCTTTTTCCCAGTTAATATTAGGGTAGTTGAAATCCCCCACTATTACAGCTCTATAGTTTTTGTACTTTGCAGCAATTTGCCGACATATTTGTTCTTCTATCTCCCTCTGACTGTTTGGGGGTCTATAGTACACTCCCAGTAGTGTGATCGCCCCTTTTTTGTTCTTCAATTCAACCCATACAGCCTCATTTGATGATCCTTCCAACATCTCATCCGTTCTCACAGCTGTAATTGTTTCTGCTCCCTCCCACCTTTTTTACCCCCCTCGCTATCCTGTCTGAAAACCCTGTAACCAGGGATGTTGAGCTGCCATACCTGCCCCTCTTTCAGCCATGTCTCAGTAATAGCTATAATATCATACTCCCAAGTGTCTATCTGTGCTCTCAGCTCATCCGTCATATTCCCTCGACTCCTTGCATTGAAGTATATACAGCTGTACAATGGTGCCAAACTCCCCTGTTGTCTTGTTCTTCTGTCTAACAAATTCACTTTCTATTTTTCTGCTGCCCAATTCCAGCTTTGCTTCTCTCCCCACTGAATCTATTCTCCGGTTCCCAACCCCCTGTCAAGCTAGTTTAAACCCTCCCCAACAGCACTAGCAAACCCTCCCGTGAAGATACTGGTCCCGGCGCTGTTATATCGGTGATAACATTTTTATGGTACTTGAGTCGGAGATAGAGAACGCTAATTTTAAATGAGAGGCGAGAGGGGTGGTATAAGGAGAACGTGCTGGAGGAGTAGGGAGACAGACCATGGTGTGATCTGCTGATGAGAGGCACACCACCACCACGGTGCAGTCTGGACGGGGCAAGTGGTAAAAGGTACCGCCAGGCGGGGAGGCTTCGGTTCGGGGAAGGTGTCATCACCCCTCAGCCAAGTTTCCGTCAGGGCCTTGATGTTGATGCAATCATCTACGCTAAGCTCATGGATGGCAAGGGCCTTGTTCACCGGTGAACAAAAGGGAGATATGGAGAGGGTCGATGATAGCTTACCCACTGCCAGCGTCCACAGGGTCAACGCTAGGCGGGGAGGGTGTTGGGGAGGGTGGTGGTGAGTTGGACGGGGAGGAGATCGGAAATATTCGCCCCCATTGGGCGCGCTGGGCGAGAACGTCGGCAGGGGTTGCTCCTCATAAGGAAGCAGTGCTGAGAGCCGCGATGGGCCCTCCGTGGGATGCCGAGAGAGGCTCACAGGGAAGTTGCAGGCTTGTCTAGGAGGGAGTTGAGCCTGGGACAGCCGCAGGAGAGTAGAACGGTTGAAGAGTGATGAAGTGTTGAGGTAGGGACTTGGGAGGCAGAGTATCCGAGAGAGGAGAGATGAAAGGAGAGAGTGGTCAGGGAGGGATGGAGAGAAAAGAAAAAGGGGAGAAAAAAGTGGAAATAGAAGTGATCGGCTCGGGTCCGGAGCAGCAGCCAATGTGCGCAGGGCCTTGTTCACAAGTGAACAGAGGGAGATATGGAGAG
Organism: Pristiophorus japonicus; assembly: GCF_044704955.1. Taxonomy (NCBI): domain Eukaryota; kingdom Metazoa; phylum Chordata; class Chondrichthyes; family Pristiophoridae; genus Pristiophorus; species Pristiophorus japonicus. The sequence goes on along the minus strand of NW_027254571.1, from coordinate 26,935 downwards.
GGTCGGTTATGGCTCCATATTGGAGCTCTTCAATACTTCACCTCTATCCATGCGAATCTCCGCCACTCTTTGCCTTTTCTCTCCCAAATCTCCTCGCATCCACTGCTCAGGGCCCCCTGGCTCCATCAGTTGGTGCACTTTAGCCCCAACTACGAGTTAACTAAGTGTTTTAAACCGCCATTACCCATCCCTTCTGCCTTCAGCTCCTGGAGCTGCCTGGGCCCCAAGCTCTGGAACTCCCTCCCTAAACCTCTCCGCCTCTCTATCCTCCTTTAAGACGTTCGCTAGAACCTAGCTCTTTGACCAAGCTTTTGGTCACCTGCCCTAATTTCTCCTTATGTGGCTTAGTGTCAAATTAACTTTTTTGTTGTATAACGCTCCTGTGAAGCACCTTGGGACGTTTTGCTATATTAAAGGCGCTATTTAAATACAAGTTGTTGTTGTTGTTGCTCTGTTTCTCTCACTGAGCTGCTGAACTTCTTCTCAAATTTGATTTTGGATTCCTAGATTTCTATGGACATCAAGACTACACATCTGCACTGTACAACACTGCATTACACTGTACTGCATTACACTGTACTACACTGCATTACTCTGCACTGCATTACTCTGCACTGCATTACACTGTACTACACTGCACTGCAGTATACTGTACTACACTGCATTACTCTGCATTGCATTACACTGTACTACACTGCATTACTCTGTACTACACTGCATTACTCTGTACTACACTGCATTACACTGTACTGCATTGCATTACTCTGTACTACACTGTATTACACTGTACTGCACTACACTGCACTACACTGTCTTACTCTGTACCACACTGTACTGCACTGCATTACACAGAACTACACTGCATTACACAGAACTATACTGTACTACACTGCATTACACTGCACTACACTGCATTACTCTGTAAGACGCACCTGCTGTGTCTCAGATTCTGCTGCTAAAGGTACCTTTGGCCATCTTCCCCCACTGCTGCTGTTTCACACCTGACCAGGGTGACTCGTTCTGCTGGTCTTCCAGCTATGCTGGTCACAGGCTGGTGGTTTTACATTTTCTCGGCCGCTTCTGACCTACGATGACCTACCTTCGCGCCAACTTCGCCATCATCTTTCTGCACCACAACCCGCCAGAAACACCCTCCCTCCTCCAACTGTCTATCTCCACTAGAATCGGGATTTCACTGGCCCGTTAAACCAGGCTGCGAACTTGGACAGCACGTCGTCCATACTCCACGCCCACTCAATCTGACCCATGTCAACGTCTTCCCACCACGTGACCTCTGACTTTAACTCTGGGCCCCCAACTCTTGTCTCCAACCTGTTCCCTGTTACTACCAGGAAATATGTATCCCAACGATTGCTACACAATAAGGGACATGTAACTTGACTTTGTCCAATGGTCCATTCTGTCCAGTGTGACCACTGTCACACTCTGGGTGATCCACTGCTCACCAGTGTCACACGCTGGGTGATCCACTGCTCACCAGTGTCACACTCTGGGTGATCCACTGCTCACCACTGTCACACTCTGGGTGATCCACTACTCACCACTGTCACACTCTGAGATGCCCGTTATATTTCACCGTTACACTTTGCATTGACGTATAAAATGGAACGCTGTAATAGTTTTGGGGACTGCAATCTTCCGCTCACTGTAAAATGGATCGAGCGCCATACTCTGGTCAGAGCACAGGTCGGGGGAGGGTGGATCGGGGGGCGGTCAGGTCGGGGATCTAGCCGGGTCGGGGGGGGCGGTCGGGCAGAGGGAGAGTCGGGTCGTGAGGAGGGCGGGTCAGAGGGCAGGTCGCAGGTCGGTGGGCGGATCAGGGGGGAGGGTCGGGAGGAGGGTATGTCGGGTCGCAGGTTAGGGGGCCAGGTCGGGGGAGGGCAAATCGGTGGGCGGGTCAGAGGGCAAGTCAGGGGCTGGGTCGGAGGGCATGTCGGGTCGCGGGTCAGGAGGCCAGGTCGGGGGGGTGGGCCGGTCAGGGGGGCGGGTCAGAGGGCAGGTCAGGGGGCTGGGTCGGAGGGCATGTCGGGTCGCGGGTCAGGTCGGGGTGTGGGTCGGGGGGGTGGGCCGGTCAGGGGGGCGGGTCAGAGGTCAGGTCAGGGGGCCGGGTCGGAGGGCGGGCTGCTCACCTGGCTGTTGAGAAAAGCCTCGGCCTGTCTGACGTCCCGCAGGAAGAGATGGTAAATGTGCGACTGGAGCAGCACCTCCTGCCTGCACTCCCACATCTGGTGCAGCTTCTTCCAGCCCACCTGCAGCTTCTGCAGCCACTGCTGAATGGAGAGGAGGGGAAGTTCTGCTTCCTCCAGCAACACCAGCTCGTTCACTGCCAGGATTTTCTCGTAGTCCTCTTGGTGTTGGCTAATCTCCTCTTTTAGCGCCTCGTGGTATCTGAGGAGCGCCTCGGCCTCGGCCAACATGTTGGGCAGTTCCTCGGACACGACAGCTGCCTGCGTCAGGGCAAGCCACGACAGGAAGCTGTCCAGGTCTTGGATAAACTGCTGCAACTTGCTGGCCACACTCAGAGAGTCCTCGCAGCCTTGTAAAGCTCGTTTCAGCTGCTCCCACTCCTCGCTGATCTCCTCGAACTGGATGAGGATTTCCATGGCCTGGCTGGGATGAGCTGCCGCCAAACGCTCAGCCTCTAGCTGCAGACCAATCAGCTTGGGCTCGATGATGGCGAGGGCTCCCTCCATGGTGGAAAGCTTTCTCTGGAGGGCGATCACTCCTCCGAGGTCATTGCCCAGGTACTGGGTCGACTCGATGGCCTTCCGCTTCTCGCTGATCTGAGACTTGATCTCGTTACACTCCAGTAAGTAATTCTGAATACACAGCAGAGAATTAATGGTCTTCTTTTTACTTTCGACCAATTGCACAATCTGCCCCCACCTGCAAAAGGAACACAATTAACGTCGACAAGAGATTCCCTCCGACGGTCAGCCGAGTCAAGGCCCTGTGGTGAACGGGGTGGGATTGTGGTGACTCAGCCTCTCCGGCCCGGCACACAATGGGACAATGCTTCACGTACAGCGCGGCTAGTCGCCTGCCACTGGAATGGCCCATCCCACCCACATGCCTGCTCCATCACCCCCTTCACAGGCTCACTGAGAGCCAGAGCCAGGATGGTAAACACGGAGTGAAATCCTATCGCGTGCTATGGCTCGCAGCTCACACTAACCGTGCTGGCCCGCCATGCCCTCTGTCGCTGGGAGCTACAACACAGCGCTGCAGGTCGAGGGACAGTGTGCACAATCATCTGGGCAAACCCTGCCCCGTCTGGGCAGGCCCTGCCCAGACACAGACTCCCGTCTGGGCAAACCTTGCCCCAGACACAGACTCCGTCTGGGCAAACCTTGCCCCAGACACAGACTCCGTCTGGGCAAACCTTGCCCCAGACACAGACTCCCGTCTGGGCAAACACTGCCCCAGACACAGACTCCGTCTGGGCAAACACTGCCTCAGACACAGACTCCGTCTGGGCAAACCCTGCCCCAGACACAGACTCCGTCTGGGCAGACCCTGCCCCAGACACAGACTCCCGTCTGGGCAAACCCTGCCCCAGACACAGACTCCCGTCTGGGCAAACCTGCCCCAGACTCTCTAATTAACCCGTTGACTCCTGGCATTTCCTGGGCACCTGTTTAAAGTTTTTAGTGCAGGTGCTGTGTCACTCAAATATTACTGGAAACTAGTACATTAAACACAACAACAATACGTACACAGAAACACAGAAACACACACACACACACTGACAGAAACACACACACACACTGACGGACACACACACACACACTGACAGACACACAGACACACTGACAGACACACACACACACACACACACACACACAGTCACAAACACACTGACGGACACACACACACACACAAACACTGACGGACACACACACACACACACTGAGGAACATAGGAACAGGAGGAGGCCATTCAGCCGCTCAAATCTGTTCTGCCATTCAATGAGATCATGGCTGAACTGTATCCTAACTCCATCCACCTGCCTTGGCTCCATATCCCTCAATACTCTTGTCTAGCAAATATCTATTGATCTCAGATTGAAATTTAGTAATTGAGCTAGCACCTACTGCTTTCTGTAGGAGAGTTCCACACTTCTACCCTCTTTGTGTGAAGAAGTTTCCGAACTGCTCTCCTGAACGGCCTGGCTCTGATTTTAAGGTGATGTCACCTTGTCCTAGACCCTGCCACTTGTGGAAAAAGTTTCTCTCTACCTACCTACCCTATCAATTCCTTTCAAAATCCTAAAAACCTCAATCAATTCACCCCTTAACCTTCTATATTCCAGTGAATACAAGCCGAGTTTATGTAATCTCCCCTCATAATCTAACCCTCAGATCTCGGGTAACATTGTGGTCAATCTGTGCTGTATTCCTTCCAAAGCCAATATATCCTTCCTAAGGTGCCGTGGCCCAGAACTGCACACAGTGCTCCAGGAACCACGTCTGAACTACTGTCTTTCGAATGAGACGTTAAACCAAGGTTTCTCTCATGTGAACGTAAAAGATCCCATGGCACTATTTTGAAGAAGAGCAGGGGAGTTATCCCCGGTGTCCTGGGGCCAATATTTATCCCTCAATCAACATCACTAAAACAGATGATCTGGTCATTATCACATTACTGTTTGTGGGAACTTGCTGTGCGCAAATTGGCTGCCGCATTTCCTACATTACAACAGTGACTACACTCCACTCCAAATGCACTTCATTGGCTGTAAAGTGCTTTGAGACATCGGTGGTTGTGAAAGGCGCTATATAAATCCAAGTCTTTCTTTTGAACCAAGGCTTTGTATAGCTGTCCTGAAACTTTCTCCCCTTTATATTCCAGCCCTCTAGTTATAAAGGCTAACCTTCCATTAGGCTGATTATTCTTTGTATCTGAAGACTACATTTTACGTGGATCCCTACATCTCTTTGGGCCTCCACTGTTCCTAGCTTTTCATCATTTAAATATTACTCAAATCTTTCCTTTTTTGGTCCAAAATGGATGAGCTCACACTTACCTGGGTTGAAATCTATCACCACAGTTTCACCCACTCACAATCGATCAATATCTCTGTGTAATTTTATACTCCTGTCTACACGAGGCACTATGCCATCAATCTTTGTGTCACTGGTAAACTGGGACTTTTGACTCTCTATTGAGACACCGTGAGTCACTGCCGTCCAATTCGAGCTCATTCCCATTATCCCTACACTCTGTCTTCCACCGCCTAACCAGTCTCTAACCAGCTCAATAATGTGCTTTCAATTCAATGAGCTTTAATTTTAGCTAACCGCCTCTTATGCAGAACCTTACTGAATGCCTTAAGTCCATATGAACTAAATCCATAGACATTTCCCCATTTACTACTTCAGTTACTTTCTCAAAAAGTTACAAATCCATGGCCTGACTGTGATGATAAGGTTATTTCTTCGGTCTGACAATCCCCCATCAAATCCATGCTGGCTCTCTCTAATCAGCTCAACCTTCTCTAAGTGCTCAGATACTCAGTCCTTAATTATAATTCCAATAACTTCCCCACAACTGATGTTGGACTAAAGGGTCTACAAGTAAAACAAAGAAGTAAAAATAAATCAAAGTGTGACGTCACAGCCAAGAGGGTAAGTGATTGGCTGGTGGATTGGTGAGTATTTAATCTTTTTCTTTTTCTTTTCTGATCAGTGGTTAACCTTTGGCGTTGTTACCAATTAGTTTAATTTAAGGGTTAAGTCATGGCAGGAGAGTCCAGACCCGTGTCATGCTCCTCCTGTGCTATGTGGGAAGACAGGGACGTTTCCAGTGTCCCTGACGACTACATGTGCAGGAAGTGTATCCAGCTGCAGCTCCTGACAGACCGCATTGCAGCACTGGAGCTGCACATGGATTCAATCTGGAGCATCTGTGATGCTGAGGATGTCGTGAATAGCACGTTTAGTGAGTTGGTCACACGGCAGGTAAAGGTTACACAGGCAGATAGGGAATGGGTGACCATCAGGCAGAGCAGTGGAAGGAAGGTAGTGCAGGGGTCCTCTGCGATCATCTCCCTCCAAAACAGATACACCATTTTGGGTACTGTTGGGGGAGATGACTCATCAGGGGAGGGCAGCAGCAGCCAAGTCTATCGCACCAGGGCTGGCTCTGCTGCACAGGAGGGCAGGAAAAAGAGTGGGAGAGCTGTAGTGATAGGGGATTCTATTGTAAGGGGAATAGATAGGCGTTTCTGCGGCCGCAATCGAGACTCCAGGATTGTGTGTTCCCTCCCTGGTGTAAGGGTCAAGGATGTCTCGGAGCAGCTGCAGAGCATTCTGGAGAGGGAGGGTGAATAGCCAGCTGTCGTGGTGCATATAGGTACCAGCGACATAGGTAAAAAACGGGATGAGGTCATACAAGCTGAATTTAGGGAGCTAGGAGTTAAATTAAAAATTAGGACCTCAATAGGTAGTAGAAACATAGAAACATAGAAAATAGGTGCAGGAGCAGGCCATTCAGCCCTTCTAGCCTGCACCGCCATTCAATGAGTTCATGGCTGAACATGAAACTTCAGTACCCCCTTCCTGCTTTCTCGCCATACCCCTTGATCCCCCGAGTAGCAAGGACTTCATCTAACTCCCTTTTGAATATATTTAGTGAATTAGCCTCAACAACTTTCTGTGGTAGAGAATTCCACAGGTTCACCACTCTCTGGGTGAAGAAGTTTCTCCTCATCTCAGTCCTAAATGGCTTACCCCTTATCCTTAGACTGTGACCCCTGGTTCTGGACTTCCCCAACATTGGGAACATTCTTCCTGCATCTAACCTGTCTAAACCCATCAGAATTTTAAACGTTTCTATGAGGTCCCCTCTCATTCTTCTGAACTCCAGTGAATACAAGCCCAGTTGATCCAGTCTTTCTTGATAGGTCAGTCCCACCATCCCGGGAATCAGTCTGGTGAATCTTCGCTGCACTCCCTCAATAGCAAGAATGTCCTTCCTCAAGTTAGGAAACCAAAACTGTACACAATACTCCAGGTGTGTCCTCACCCAGGCTCTGTACATCTGTAGCAACACCTCCCTGCCCCTGTACTCAAATCCCCTCGCTATGAAGGCCAACATGCCATTTGCTTTCTTAACCGCCTGCTGTACCTGCATGCCAACCTTCAATGACTGATGTACCATGACACCCAGGTCTCGTTGCACCTTCCCTTTTCCTAATCTGTCACCATTCAGATAATCTCAGGATTGCTACCAGTGCCACGTGCTAGTCAGAGTAGGAATTGCAAGATAGCTCAGATGAATACGTGGCTTGAGGAATGGTGCAGAAGGGAGGGATTCAAATTCCTGGGACATTGGAACCGGTTCTGGAGGAGGTGGGACCAGTACAAACTGGACGGTCTGCACCTGGGCAGGACCGGAACCGATGTCCTAGGGGGAGTGTTTGCTAGTGCTGTTGGGGAGGGTTTAAATTAAAAAGGCAGGGGGATGGGAATCCAAGCAGGGAGGCAGAAGGAAGTAAAAAGGGGGCAGAAGCAAAAAGTAGGAAGGAGAAAAGGAAGAGTGGAGGGCAGAGAAATCAAGGGCAAAAATCAAAAAGGACCACATTGCAACATAATTCTAAAAGGACAAAGAGTGTTAAAAAAACAAGCCTGGATGCTCTGAGTCTCAAAGCGAGGAGCATACGTAATAAGGTGGATGCACAGATAGCTGTTAACTGATATGATGTAATTGGGATCACGGATACATGGCTCCAGGGTAACCAAGGCTGGGAACTCAACATCCAGGAGTATTCAATATTCAGGAAGGATAGACAGGAAGGAAAAGGAGGTGGGGTAGTGTTAATGGTTAAAGAGGAGATTAACGCAATAGTAAAGAAGGACATTAGCGTGGATAATGTGGAATCTATATGGGTAGAGCTGCGAAACACCAAAGGGCAGAAAACGTTAGTAGGAGTTGTGTACAGACCACCAAACAGTAGTAGTGAGGTTGGGGATGGCATCAAACAGGAAATTAGGGACGCATGCAATAAGGGTACAGCAGTTATCATGGGTGACTTTAATCTGCATATTGGCTGGGCTAACCAAAGTGGTATTAATACTGTGGAGGAGGATTTCCTGGAGTGTATAAGGGATGGTTTTCTAGACAATTATGTCGAGGAACCAACTAGAAAGCAGGCCATCCTAGACTGGGTCTTGTGTAACGAGAGAGGATTAATTAGCAATCTGGTCGTGCGGGGCCCCTTGGGGAAGAGTGACCATAATATGGTAGAATTCTTCATTAAGATGGAGAATGAAACAGTTAATTCAGAGATAAGGGTCCTGAACTTAAAGAGAGGAAACTTCGATGGTATGAGACATGAATTGGCTAGGATAGACAGGAGAATGATACTTAAAGGGTTGATAGTGGATAGGCAATGGCAGACATTTAAATATCACATGGATGTACTACAACAATTGTACATCTCTGTGTGGCGTAAGAATAAAAAAGGGAAGGTCGCTCAACCGTGGCTAACAAGGGAAATTTGGGAAAGTGTTAAATCCAAGGAAGAGGCATATAAATTGGCCAGAAAAAGCAGCAAACCTGAGCACTGGGAGAAACTTAGAATTCAGCAGAGGAGGACTAAGGATTTAATTAGGAGGGGGAAAATAGAGTATGAGAGGGAGCTTGCAGGGAACATAAAAAATGACTGCAAAAGCTTCTACAGATATGTGAAGAGAAAAAGATTAATGAAGACTAATGTAGGTCCGTTGCAGTCAGAATCAGGGGAATTCATAATGGGGAACAAGAAAATGGCAGACCAATTGAACAAATATTTTGGTTCTGTCTTCAATAAGGAAGACACGAATAACCTTCCGGAAATACTAGGGGACTGAGGGTTCAGCGAGAAGGTGAACTGAGTGAAATCCTTATTAGTCAGGAAATGGTGTTAGGGAAATTGAAGGGACTGAAGGCCGATAAATCCCCAGAGCCTGATAGTCTGCATCCCAGAGTACTTAAGGAAGTGGCCCTAGAAATAGTAGATGCATTGGTGGTCATTTTCCAACATTCCATGGACTCTGGTTCAGTTGCTATGGATTGGACGGAAGCTAATGTAACCCCACTTTTTAAAAAAGGAGAGAGAAAACAGGGAATTATAGACCGGTTATCCTAACATCGGTGGTGGGGAAAATGCTGGAATCAATTATTAAAGATGTAATAGCAGCGTATTTGGAAAGCAGTGACAGAATCGGTCCAAGTCAGCATGGATTTATGAAAGGGAAATCAGGCTTCACAAATCTTCTAAAGTTTTTTGAGGATGTAACTGGTAGAGTGGACAAGGGAGAACCAGTGGATGTGGTGTATTTGGACTTTCAAAAGGCTTTTGACAAGATCCCACTCAAGAGATTAGTGTGCAAAATTAAGTCACATGGTATTGGAGGTAATGTATTGACGTGGATAGAGAACTGGTTGGCAGACAGGAAGCAAAAAGTGGGAATAAACGGGTCCTTTTCAGAATGGCAGGCAGTGACTAGTGGGGTGCCGCAGGGCTCAGTGCTGGGACTCCAGCTATTTACAATGTACATTAATGATTTAGACGAAGGAATTGAATGTAGTACCTCCAAGTTTGCAGATGACACTAAGCTGGGTGGCAGTGTGAGCTGCGAGGAGGATGCTAGGAGGCTGCAGAGTGACTTGGACAAGTTAGGTGAATGGGCAAATGCATGGCAGATGCAGTATAATGTGGATAAATGTGAGGTTATCCATTTTAGTGGCAAAAACAGGAAGGCAGAATATTATCTGAATGGTGACAGATTAGTAAAAGGGGAGGTGCAACGAGACCAGGGTGTCATGGTACATCAGTCATTGAAGGTTGGCATGCAGGTACAGCAGGCAGTAAAGAAAGCAAATGGCATGTTGTCCTTCATTGCGAGGGGATTTGAGTATAGGAGCAGGGAGGTCTTACTGCAGTTGTACAGGGCCTTGGTGAGACCACACCTTGAGTATTGTGTGCAGTTTTGGTCTCCTAATCTGAGGAAGGACATTCTTGCTATTGAGGGAGTGCAGCGAAGGTTCACCAGACTGATTCCTGGGATGGCAGGACTGACATATGAAGAAAGACTGGATCGACTAGGCTTATATTCACTGGAATTTAGAAGAATGAGAGGGGATCTCATAGAAACATATAAAATTCTGACGGGATTGGACAGGTTAGATGCAGGAAGTCACCGATGTTGGGGAAGTCCAGAACCAGGGGTCACAGTCCAAGGATAAGGGGTAAGCCATATAGGACTGAAATGAGGAGAAATTTCTTCACTCAGAGTTGTGAACCTGTGGAATTCTCTACCACAGAAAGTTGTTGATGCCAATTCGTTAGAGAAATTCAAAAGGGAGTTAGATGTGGCCCTTATGGCTGAAGGGATCAAGGGGTATGGAGAGAAAGCAGGAATGTGGTACTGAAGTTGCATGATCAGCCATGATCATATTGAATGGCGGTGCAGGCTTGAAGGGCCGAATGGCCTACTCCTGCATCTATTTTCAATGTTTCTATGTTTCCTGGTTTCTCTCTCTCTCCCACCAATCGTCAATTTGTAATTTTCCAATCATAAGGGATGATTCCTGAATCGAGAGAACTTTGGAAAATTATAGCCAACCCATCTGCAGTATTTTCACCAACTTCCTTTAAAACTCCAGGCTGGAAACCATCAGGCCCTGGAAATTTGTCAGTCCGTTATTTTTTTCTAATACTATTTTCTTGCTGGCATTAACTTCAGTGAGTTTCAGTCCTTGATTCATTATTAGTTTCCCTGGATTGTCAGGTATAGCATCCTCTTCCTCTACTGTGAAGAGTGACACAAGGTTATTCAATAAGTCTGCCGTTTCCTTATTTATTTTACAATATAACTCGCATTTATTGTTAAAGGGCACACATTACCCGACTTCTTCCAATACAAATCTTAAAACTTTTTGTGCTAATTTTGATATCGCTCGCAAGTTTCTCCAGGGCTCCTGGATCGACACTATTCTCTGCACTTTTATACGCTCTTCCCTTTAGTCTTGTTACCTCTCATCTCTTTTGTCTTCTGATTTAGCAAGTAGAGTTATTGGCCCTTGGGCAAGACACATTCCTTTCTGAACACCTCCCACTGTTCATCTTTCGTTTTACCCCAGAACAGTTTCGACCAGTTTGGTATCGTCAGTCTCTGTCTCAACCTGACAAAGTTAGTCTTCCCCAAATCTACAATCTATGGCTTCGATTTTCCCCACCTCGACAAGTCTGTGCTGGGCGATGTCGGGGGTGGGTCCGGGGTGGGTGATGTCGGGGGTGGGTGATGTCAGGGGTGGGTGATGTCGGGGGTGGGTCGGGGGTGGGTGATGTCGGGGGTGGGTCGGGGGTGGGTGATGTCGGGGGTGGGCGATGTCGGGGGTGGGTCGGGGGTGGGTGATGTCGAGGGTGGGTGATGTCGGGGGTGGGTCGGGGGTGGGTGATGTCGGGGGTGGGTGATGTCGGGGGTGATGTCGGGGGTGGGTGATGTCGGGGGTGGGTGATGTCGGGGGGTGGGTCGGGGGTGGGTGATGTCGGGGGTGGGTGATGTCGGGGGTGGGTGATGTCGGGGGTGATGTCGGGGGTGGGTGATGTCGGGGGTGGGTGATGTCGGGGGTGGGTGATGTCGGGGGTGGGTGATGTCGGGGGTGGGTGATGTCGGGGGTGATGTCGGGGGTGGGTGATGTCGGGGGGTGGGTGATGTCAGGGGTGGGTGATGTCGGGGGTGGGTCCGGGGTGGGTGATGTCGGGGGTGGGTGATGTCAGGGGTGGGTGATGTCGGGGGTGGGTCGGGGGTGGGTGATGTCGGGGGTGGGTCGGGGGTGGGTGATGTCGGGGGTGGGCGATGTCGGGGGTGGGTCGGGGGTGGGTGATGTCGAGGGTGGGTGATGTCGGGGGTGGGTCGGGGGTGGGTGATGTCGGGGGTGGGTGATGTCGGGGGTGGGTGATGTCGGGGGTGGGTGATGTCGGGGGTGGGTGATGTCGGGGGTGGGTGATGTCGGGGGTGGGTGATGTCGGGGGTGGGTGATGTCGGGGGTGGGTGATGTCGGGGGTGGGTGATGTCGGGGGTGGGTGATGTCGGGGGTGGGTGATGTCGGGGGTGATGTCGGGGGTGGGTGATGTCGGGGGTGGGTGATGTCGGGGGGTGGGTCGGGGGTGGGTGATGTCGGGGGTGGGTGATGTCGGGGGTGGGTGATGTCGGGGGTGATGTCGGGGGTGGGTGATGTCGGGGGTGGGTGATGTCGGGGGTGGGTGATGTCGGGGGGTGGGTGATGTCGGGGGTGGGTGATGTCGGGGGTGGGTGATGTCGGGGGTGGGTGATGTCGGGGGGTGGGTCGGGGGTGGGTGATGTCGGGGGTGATGTCGGGGGTGGGTGATGTCGGGGGTGGGTGATGTCGGGGGTGATGTCGGGGGTGGGTGATGTCGGGGGTGATGTCGGGGGTGGGTGATGTCGGGGGTGATGTCGGGGGTGGGTGATGTCGGGGGGTGGGTGATGTCGGGGGTGGGTGATGTCGGGGGGTGGGTGATGTCGGGGGTGATGTCGGGGGTGGGTGATGTCGGGGGGTGGGTGATGTCGGGGGTGGGTGATGTCGGGGGGGTGGGTGATGTCGGGGGTGGGTGATGTCGGGGTGGGTGATGTCGGGGGTGGGTGATGTCGGGGGGTGGGTGATGTCGGGGGTGGGTGATGATGTCGGGGTTGGGTGATGTCGGGGGTGGGCGATGTCGGGGGTGGGTGATGTCGGGGGTGGGCGATGTCGGGGGTGGGTGATGTCGGGGGTGGGTGATGTCGGGGGTGGGCGATGTCGGGGGTGGGTGATGTCGGGGGTGGGTGATGTCGGGGGTGGGTGATGTCGGGGGTGGGCGATGTCGGGGGTGGGTGATGTCGGGGGTGGGTGATGTCGGGGGTGGGTGATGTCGGGGGTGGGTGATGTCGGGGGTGGGTCGGGGGTGGGTGATGTCGGGGGTGGCTGATGTCGGGGGTGGGTGGGTCGGGGGTGGCTGATGTCGGGGGTGGGTGATGTCGGGGGTGGGTGATGTCGGGGGTGGGTGATGTCGGGGGTGGGTGATGTCGGGGGTGGGTGATGTCGTGGGTGATGTCGGGGGTGGGTGATGTCGGGGGTGGGTGATGTCGGGGTGGGTGATGTCGGGGGTGGGTGATGTCGGGGGTGGGTGATGTCGGGGGTGATGTCGGGGGTGGCTGATGTCGGGGTGGGTGATGGCGGGGATGGGTCGGGGGTGGGTCGGGGGTGGGTGATGTCGGGGGGTGGGTGATGTCGGGGGTGGGTGATGTCGGGGGTGGGTGATGTCGGGGGTGGGTGATGTCGGGGGTGGGTGATGTCGGGGGTGGGTGATGTCGGGGGTGGGTGATGTCGGGGGTGGGTGATGTCGGGGGTGGGTGATGTCGGGGGTGGGTGATGTCGGGGGTGGGTGATGTCGGGGGTGGGTGATGTCGGGGGTGGGTGATGTCGGGGGTGGGTGATGTCGGGGGTGGGTGATGTCGGGGGTGATGTCGGGGGGTGGGTGATGTCGGGGGTGGGTGATGTCGGGGGTGGGCGATGTCGGGGGTGGGTGATGTCGGGGGGTGATGATGTCGGGGGTGGGTGATGTCGGGGGGTGGGTGATGTCGGGGGTGGGTGATGTCGGGGGTGGGTGATGTCGGGGGTGGGTGATGTCGGGGGGTGGGTGATGTCGGGGGTGGGTGATGTCGGGGGTGGGTGATGTCGGGGGTGGGTGATGTCGGGGGTGGGTGATGTCGGGGGTGGGTCGGGGGTGGGTGATGTCGGGGGTGGGTGATGTCGGGGGTGGGTCGGGGGTGGGTGATGTCGGGGGTGGGTGATGTCGGGGGTGGGTCGGGGGTGGGTGATGTCGGGGGTGGGTGATGTCGGGGGTGGGTGATGTCGGGGGTGATGTCGGGGGTGGGTGATGTCGGGGGGTGATGATGTCGGGGGTGGGTGATGTCGGGGGGTGGGTGATGTCGGGGGTGGGTGATGTCGGGGGTGGGTGATGTCGGGGGTGGGTGATGTCGGGGGGTGGGTGATGTCGGGGGTGGGTGATGTCGGGGGTGGGTGATGTCGGGGGTGGGTGATGTCGGGGGTGGGTGATGTCGGGGGTGGGTGATGTCGGGGGGTGGGTGATGTCGGGGGTGGGTGATGTCGGGGGTGGGTGATGTCGGGGGTGGGCGATGTCGGGGGTGGGTGATGTCGGGGGTGGGCGATGTCGGGGGTGGGTGATGTCGGGGGTGGGTGATGTCGGGGGGTGGGTGATGTCGGGGGTGGGTGATGTCGGGGGTGGGTGATGTCGGGGGTGGGTGATGTCGGGGGTGGGTGATGTCGGGGGTGGGTGATGTCGGGGGTGGGTGATGTCGGGGGTGGGTGATGTCGGGGGTGGGTGATGTCGGGGGTGGGTGATGTCGGGGGTGGGTGATGTCGGGGGTGGGTGATGTCGGGGGTGGGTGATGTTGGGGGTTGGTGATGTCGGGGGTGGGTCGGGGGTGGGTGATGTCGGGGGTGGGTGATGTCGGGGGTGGGTGATGTCGGGGGTGGGTGATGTCGGGGGTGGGTGATGTCGGGGGGTGGGTGATGTCGGGGGTGGGTGATGTCGGGGGTGGGTGATGTCGGGGGGTGGGTGATGTCGGGGGTGGGTGATGTCGGGGGTGGGTGATGTCGGGGGTGGGTGATGTCGGGGGTGGGTGATGTCGGGGGTGGGTGATGTCGGGGGTGGGTGATGTCGGGGGTGGGTGATGTCGGGGGTGGGTGATGTTGGGGGTTGGTGATGTCGGGGGTGGGTCGGGGGTGGGTGATGTCGGGGGTGGGTGATGTCGGGGGTGGGTGATGTCGGGGGTGGGTGATGTCGGGGGTGGGTCGGGGGTGGGTGATGTCGGGGGTGGGTGATGTCGGGGGTGGGTCGGGGGTGGGTGATGTCGGGGGTGGGTGATGTCGGGGGTGGGTCGGGGGTGGGTGATGTCGGGGGTGATGTCGGGGGTGGGTGATGTCGGGGGTGGGTGATGTCGGGGGTGGGTCGGGGGTGGGTGATGTCGGGGGTGGGTGATGTCGGGGGTGGGTCGGGGGTGGGTGATGTCGGGGGTGGGTGATGTCGGGGGTGGGTGATGTCGGGGTGGGTGATGTCGGGGGTGGGTCGGGGGTGGGTGATGTCGGGGGTGGGTGATGTCGGGGTGGGTGATGTCGGGGGTGGGCGATGTCGGGGGTGGGTGATGTCGGGGGTGGGTGATGTCGGGGGTGGGTGATGTCGGGGGTGGGTGATGTCGGGGGTGGGTGATGTCGGGGGTGGGTCGGGGGTGGGTGATGTCGGGGGCGATGTCGGGGGTGGGTGATGTCGGGGGTGGGTGATGTCGGGGGTGGGTGATGTCGGGGGTGGGTGATGTCGGGGGTGGGTGATGTCGGGGGTGGGTCGGGTGTGGGTGATGTCGGGGGTGGGTGATGTCGGGGGTGGGTCGGGGGTGGGTGATGTCGGGGGTGGGTGATGTCGGGGGTGGGTCGGGTGTGGGTGATGTCGGGGGTGGGTGATGTCGGGGGTGGGTGATGTCGGGGGTGGGTGATGTCGGGGGTGATGTCGGGGGTGATGTCGGGGGTGGGTGATGTCGGGGGTGGGTGATGTCGGGGGTGGGTGGGTCGGGGGTGGGTGATGTCGGGGGTGGGTGATGTCGGGGGTGGGTGATGTCGGGGGTGGGTGATGTCGGGGGGTGGGTGATGTCGGGGGTGGGTCGGGGGTGGGTGATGTCGGGGGTGGGTCGGGGGTGGGTGATGTCGGGGGTTCGTGATGTCGGGGGTGGGTGATGTCGGGGGTGGGTGATGTCGGGGGTGGGTGATGTCGGGGGAGATGTCGGGGGTGGGTGATGTCGGGGGTGGGTGATGTCGGGGGTGGGTGATGTCGGGGGTGGGTGATGTCGGGGGTGGGTGATGTCGGGGGTGGGTGATGTCGGGGGGTGGGTGATGTCGGGGTGGGTGATGTCGGGGGTGGGTGATGTCGGGGGTGATGTCGGGGGGTGGGTGATGTCGGGGGTGGGTGATGTCGGGGGTGATGTCGGGGGTGGGTGATGTCGGGGGTGGGTGATGTCGGGGGTGGGCGATGTCGGGGGTGGGCGATGTCGGGGGTGGGCGATGTCGGGGGTGGGTTCTGGCTCCATTCTGGCCTCCAACATGACTTTCCTGATTGGGCTTGTTAAGCCCCACCCAGCACATTGCCCAGCCAATTGAAGGAAGCTGGTCTGATGACGTCATTTGATGACACGTCATCAGCCAGTTTCCTTAAAGGGACCATGTCCACATTTATCTGCGCACGGACCCTTTAGAGACCTTGTCACGACAACTGGATCTTCCCCTGCCTTTCCGAATTCCTTTTGCACAGCATCACGATATCCCTCCCCTGACACCAGGCAGGCAACACACCCTGAGGGATTCTCGAGCATGTCTGCAGAGGATTCTATCTATCTCCCGAATTATTCAATCTCCTATAATTACTGCATTTCTATTCAGCTCCTCTCCCTTTGAACTGCCTCTGCTCAGCGTTGTGGCTGCCCTTCTCTTTATCCTCACAGGTATCAAGTACATTGTACGTGTTGGACAGGACCAGTGTCTGCGAGACCTCCTCCTCCTCGATCTCCCCTCGGATCCCCTTACCCTGCTGACTGTCAGTCACACTCTCCCCTTCCTGCTCCTGTGAGGTTTGGCATTTAAAACATAATCGGCCAATAAATGAAAGTCACACGGATTGGTCAACGGCAAATCGAGTTTGACGAACCTGATCGATTTCTTTGATGAAATAATGGAGACAGTTGATGAGGGTAGTGGACTTTCAAAAGGCATTTGACAAAGTATCAGATAATAGACTTGTTAGCAAAATGAAAGCCCATCGGATTAAAGGGACAGTGTCAGTGTGGATCCAACATTGTCGATGGGACAGAAAGCGGGTAGTCGTGGTGAACGGTTGTTTTTCAGACTGGAAGTAATTCAACCACTGCTCTCGTTGAGATATATTAAAGATTTGGACTTCTACAGGGCATCATTTCACAGAGTGCAGATGGCACGAAACTCGGAAATGTAGTAAACAATGAGACTGATGGTAACAGACACCAGGACACACAGACTGGTAAAATGGGCAGAAGATGGCAGATGAAATTTAATAAAGTGAAGTGTGAAGTGATACATTTTGGCAGAACAGGCAATATGAACTAAATGGTGCAGGAACACAGGAACGTGAGAATTAGGAGCAGGAGTACCCTCAAGCCTGCTCCACCATTCAATAAGATCATGGCCTATCTTCTACCTCAACTCCACTTCCTGCACTATCCTCGATTCCCTTAATATCCAAAAGTCTATCGATCTCTGTCTTGAATATACTCAAGGACTGAACCTCCACAGCCCTCTGAGGCAGAGAATTCCAGAGATTCACCACCCTCTGAGTGAAGAAGTTTCTCCTCATCTCAGTCCTAAATGTCCGACCTGTATTCTGAGACTGTGTGACCCCTGGTTCTAGACTCCCCAGCCAGAGGAAACATCCTCCCTGCATCTACCCGGTCAAGTCCTGTAAGAATTTTGTATGTTTCAATGAGATCACCTCTCATTCTTCTAAACTCTAGAGAATATAGGCCAAGTCTACTCAATCTCTCCTCAAAGCAGATTATCTGGTCATTATCACATTGTTGTGTGTGGGAGCTTGCTGTGCGCAAATTGGCTGCCGCGTTTCCCACATTGCAACAGTGACGATATTCCAAAGGTATTTCATTGGCTGTAAAGCATTTTGAGACATCCGGTGGTCGTGAAAGGCGCTATATAAATCCAAGTCTTTCTTTCTTTCTTCTTTCATAGGACAATGCCCCCATCCCAGGAATCAGTCTGCTGAACCTTCGTTGTACTCCTTCATTCACTTTCTTAATCGCTTGCTGTACCCACATGTTAACTTTCAGTGATTGGTGTACAAGGACACCCAGGTCCCTCTGAACACCAACATTTCCCAATCTCTCATCATTTAAAAATACTCTGCTTTTCTATGTTTCCGACCAAAGTGGAGAACTTCACATTTCCCCACATTATATTCCATTTGCCATGTTCTTGCCCACTCACTCAGCCTGTCTAAAGCCCCTTGAAGTCTCTTTGCATCCTCCTCACAACTTACATTCCCACCTAGCTTTGTATCATCAGCAAACTTGGATATATTACATTTGGTCCCCTCATCCAAATCATTGACATGGATTGTGAATAGCTGGGGCCCAGCACTGATCCTTGAGGTACCCCACTAGTTACAGCCTGCCCACCTGAAAATGACCCGTTTATTCCTGATCTCTGTTCTCTGTCTGTTAACCAATCCTCAATCCATGCTAGTATATTACCCCCAATCCCATGAGCCCTAATTAACCTCTTGTGCAATAACCTCTTGTGTGGCACTTTATCGAATGTCTTATGAAAATCCAAATAAACCACACCCACTGGTTCCCCCATATCTATTCTGCTAGTTACAACCTCCAAAAACTTTGTCAAACATGATTTCCCATTCATAAATCAGTGTTGACTCTGCCCAATCCTATTCCTATTTTCTAAGTGCCCTGTTACCACGTCCTTAATAATAGATTGGAGCATTTTCCCCACTACTGATGTCAGGCTAACTGGTCTGTAGTTCCTCGATCTCCCTCTCCCCCATTTCTTAAATAGCGGGGTAACATTATCTACCTTCCAATCTGTGGGAGCCGTTCTAGAATCTATGGAATTGTGGAAGATGACAACCAATGCATCCACTATCTCTATAGCCACCTCTTTCAAAACCCGAGGATGTAGGCCATCAGGTCCAGGGGATTTATCAGCTTTCAGTCCCATTCATTTCTCCAGTTTTTTTACCAATACTTATTTCTTTCAGTTCCTCATTCTCCCGAGACCCTTGGTTCTCCACTATTTCTGGGAGGTTTTCCGTGTCTTCTTCCATGAAGACAAACATAAAATATTTGTTTCATTTCTCTGTCATTTCCTTATTCCTCATTATAATTTCTCCCGTCTCAGTTTGGAGGGGATCCACATTTACTTTCGCTAATCTTTGCCTTTTTACATACCTGTAGTAGCTTTTACAGACAGTTTTTATGTCTCTCGCTAGTTTACTCTCATTCTATTTTTGTTTTCTTTATCAATTTCTTGGTCCTCCTTTGCTGAATTCTAAAATCCTCCCCATCCTCGGCTTATTGCTCTTTTTGGCAACATTATAAGCCTCTTCCTTTGATCTAATACTTTCTTTAACTTCTCTTGTTAGCCTCGGTTGGATCACTTTTCTTGTAGGGTTTTCGTGCCTTAAAGGAATGTGTGTTTGTTGGAAATTATGTATTAATTCTTTAAATGCTAGCCATTGCTTGTCTACTGTCATACCTTTTAATGTAGTTTGCCAATCTACCTTAACCAACTCGCCCCTCATACCTACGTAGTTTGCTTTGTTTAGATTTAAGACCAAAGTTTCGGATTTAACTAAATCACTTTCAAACTTAATGTTAAATTCTTCATATTATGCTCACTCTTCCCTCAAGGCCCCTTTACTCTTCTTCTTAGGCAGTCCCTCGGAGTCGAGGATCACTTGCTTCCGCATTAATATGAGTTCCCAGGTGATTGATGAGTCTGATGCGGGACCGACAGTCTCTGTCACAGGTGGGGCAGACGGTGGTTGGAGGGACGGGTGGGTGGGGCGCTTGATTTGTCGTGCGCTCCTTCCGGTGTTTGCGCTTGGCTTCCGCATGCTCCCGGCGAAGAGACTCGAGGTGTTTGGCGCCTTCCCGGATGCTTCTCCTCCACTTTGAGCGGCCTTGGGCCAGGGACCCAGATGTCGGTGGGGATGTTGCACATTTTTCAAGGAGTCCTTGAAGTGTTTCCTCTGCCCTCCTGGGGCTCGCTTGCTGTGTCAGAGCTCCGAGTAAGCGCATGCTTTGGGATTCTCGTATCGGGCATGCAGGCGATGTGGCCCGTCCATCGGAGCTGATTGAGCGTGGTAACTGCTTCGATGCTGAGCGAGAACACTGACGTGGGTGTGCCTATCCTACCAGTGGATTTGCAGGATCTTGCGGAGGCAGCATTGGTGGTACTTCTCCAGTGCGTTGAGGTGCCTGCTGTACATCGTCTCTCTCTCTCTGAAGCATATAGGAGGGCGGGTATCATTACTGCTCTGTAGACCATAAGCTTGGTACCGGGTTTGAGGTCCTCGTCTTCAAACATTCTCTTCCTCAGGGACCGAAAGCTGCACTGGCGCACTGAAGGCGGTGTTGGACCTCGTCACTGACATCTGCCCTCGTTGACAGTAGGCTCCCGAGGTATGGAAAATGGTCCACATTGTCCAAGGCCTCGTCGTGGATCTTGAGAATTGGGGGGCGCAGTACTGTGTGGCGGACCTGTGTCTTACAGATGTTTAGTGAAAGGTCCATGCTCTCGTACGCTTCGGTGAAGATGTTGACGATGGTTTGGAGTTCGACCTGTGAGTGTGCGCAGACACAAGCATCAACTGCATATTGCATGTAGTTCAAGCCCTATTCTACCAACCTGACGACTCCCAGTGACCCAGAGACGCAGAGTGCCTGGTCTGCCCTCAAAGCCTCCATAATAAGCACCTTTGAAGAGACGCTCGGACACTCGACCAGGAAACACCAAGACTGGTTGAACAAGAATGACCAGGAGATCCAGGAGCTAATAAGCCACAAGCACAAGGCATTCTTGAACTGGAAACAGCAACACAACTCGAGAGCAAGAAAGCAGCTCTACAGACGTCTGAAGGCTGAGGTCCAACAACAACCCCGTGACCTAAAGAACAGATGGTAGGTGAAGAAAGCGCAGGAGATCCAGCAACTAGCCAACAACCACGACGTGCGAGGATTCTTTAGCGCAGTCAGAACCATCCACGGCCCAAGCACCCAAGGCCCTACCCCACTGCTGGCCAAGAATGGCGAGGTGCTCATCAGGGACAGAGAGGCAGTCAGGACCTGCTGGAAGGAGCACTTTGAAGATCTCCTTAACTGAGACTCTGCCTTTGACGTGAGCGTCCTCGACTCCATCCCACCTCCACCTCAGCACAACCCCAGCCCGGCACGAGATAGAAAAGGCCATCCGACAACTGAAGAACAACAAGGCCTCAGGAGCAGATGGAATCCCCACCAAGGCACTAAAACATGGCGGAGAAGCACTATTGGTGTGAATCCATGAACTCATTCCTCTCATCTGGAAGCAGGAGAGCACGTCACTCTTCCCCAAGGGCCCCTTTACTACAGGGTTATTAATTAAACCTTTCTCATTGCACAATACTCGATCTAAAATAGCCTGCTCTCTAGTTCGTTCCTCAAAATACTGATCTTGAAAACCATCTTGCATACATTCCATGAATTCGTCCTCCACACTATTACTGCAAATTTGGTTTGCCCAATCTTACTGTAAAGATTACTGTACAGGTATTACCTTTGTTACATGCACCTCTAATTCCCTGATTGAACCTGTGCCCTGCCTGTCTGTTCACAAATTGCTAAGGTGGCAGCAACAACTGAGAATGCTGTTAAAAACACATATGGGATCCTTGGCTTTAATCGAGGAATAGATTACAAAAGCAAGAAAGTTATGCTATATCCACACACACACACACAACACACACACACACAGACAGACACACACTCACACAGACACACACACACAGCGACACAGAGACACACAGACAGACACACACTCACACAGACACAGACACACAGACAGACACACAGACACTCACACACAGAGACACACAGACAGACACACACACAGCGACAGAGACACACACAGACAGACACACAGACACTCACACAGAGACACACAGACAGACACACACTCACACAGACACACACAGACAGACACACAGACACTCACACACAGAGACACACAGACAGACACACACACAGCGACAGAGACACACACAGACAGACACACAGACACTCACACAGAGACACACAGACAGCGACAGAGAAACACACAGACAGACACACAGACACTCACACACAGAGACACACAGCGACAGAGAAACACACAGACAGACACACAGACACTCACAGAGACACACAGACAGACACACACACAGCGACAGAGAAACACACAGACAGACACACAGACACTCACACACAGAGACACACAGACAGACACACACACAGCGACAGAGACACACACAGACAGACACACAGACACTCACACAGAGACACACAGACAGACACACACTCACACAGACACACACAGACAGACACACAGACACTCACACACAGAGACACACAGACAGACACACACACAGCGACAGAGACACACACAGACAGACACACAGACACTCACACAGAGACACACAGACAGACACACACTCACACAGACACACACAGACAGACACACAGACACTCACACACAGAGACACACAGACAGACACACACTCACACAGACACACACACACAGCGACACAGAGACACACAGACAGACACACACACAGCGACAGAGAAACACACAGACAGACACACAGACACTCACACACAGAGACACACAGCGACAGAGAAACACACAGACAGACACACAGACACTCACAGAGACACACAGACAGACACACACACAGCGACAGAGAAACACACAGACAGACACACAGACACTCACACACAGAGACACACAGACAGACACACACACACAACATACACACAGACAAGTCATCATCATCATCATAGACAGTCCTTCAAACGAGGATGACTTGCTTCCACGCCAAAAGGGATGAGTTCACAGATGTTTCAATGAAGAACCTAATATTCCAGTCCTGAACTCCAGGGGAGGAAGATGTCTGTGGGTGGATTTTTTTAACGTGGGGTGACCGTTGCACACCAGCCACCACACGGGCTTGACAGAGCTAGGTCTTGGTCCAGTGGCGAGGGTTATCCGAGACGACTGGAGACCTGCTCTGCTGCACGGACCCAGTGTGCCCACATATCGCAGTGTGGGCTGGGCCCGTGCTGCCCCTGGGCCCACGCCTCTTCTGGGCCCCGTACCCTCATTCGCCGCACCGCCGCCACGATCACTTGCCGAATCTCAGCCATGATCTCTCATCGCTTCACCGCCTCAATCACTTGCCGCAACTCCACCACGATGTCTCGTTGCTCATCCACCCTGACTTTCCTGCTCCTCCGCTGTACCAGGGCCCCGCCGATGTTCCTGCTCATGCTCCAAACAGTGACCTGGGTTTTGATGATATCACCCAGTCGCCCACCTCGAAATCGTCACACACTTGTAGCAGCTCGCGCTGGAAGATGTCGTGGTATGATGCTCCAGCTTTTATGTCCCCGACCTGCAGAGGCATTGGCTCGCAGGTCCGCCGGGGGGGCCACAGACAAGTACACACACACACTTACACACATGCAAAGCAGGCCAATTATACACATGGCACACCCACACAACAAATAGACAGAAACATAGATTTAAGCCCCTCAAACATGCATTTAAGGGGAATGCTAGATCAATATTTAATGGAGAAAGGAATAAAAGGATATGCTGATAGCGTGAGAAGAATAGGGTAGGAGGAGGCTCATGTGGAGAATAAACAGCAGCATAGACCATCAACTGAATGGTCTGTTTTTGTGCATTAAAATTCTATATAACACAGGCACAACACACACACACACACACAGACACATACACACACACACATACAGACACACACACATACACACAAACACAGACACACACACACAGACACATACACGCACACACAGACACATACACAGACACACAGACACACACAGACACATACACACACACACAGACACACATACACACAGACACACACACAGACACACACACACAGACACACACACACACACAGACACATACACACACACATACAGACACACACACATACACACAAACACAGATACACACACACACAGACACATACACGCACACACAGACACATACACAGAAACACAGACACACACACACACACAGACACATACACGCACACACAGACACATACACAGAAACACAGGCACAGAAACACAGACACAGACACACACAAACACAGACACACACACACAAACACAGACACACAGACACAGACACAGACACACACACAGAAACACAGGCACAGAAACACAGACACAGACACACACACACAGACACATACACGCACACACAGACACATACACAGACACACAGACACATACACACACACACAGACACACACACACACAGATGAACACACACACACACTCACACAGATAGACACACGCACACACACAAACACACAAATAGACACACACGCGCGCGCACACACACACACACACACGCACATATAGGAAAAGAGTGGCTAAAGTAAATGTTGGTCCCCTGAAGGATGAGACTGGAGAATTAATAATGGAGAACAGGGAAATGGCAGAGTCGTTGAATAAATATTTTGTATCAGTCTTCACGGTAGAAGACACTAAAAACATCCCACTAGTGGATAATCATGGGGCTATAGGAAGGGAGTAACTTAATACAATCACTATCACTAATGAAGTAGTACTAAAAATAATGGGACTAAAGGCAGACAAGTCCCCTGGACCTGATGCCTTACACCTAGGGTCTTAAGGGAAGTGGCTGCAGAGATAGTGGATGCATTGGTTGTAATTTACCAAATTTCCCTGGATTCTGGGGCGGTCCCAGCAGATTGGAAAACTGCAAATGTAACGGCCCTATTTAAAAAATGAGGCAGACAAAAAGCAGGAAACTATAGACCAGTTAGCCTAACATCTGTCACTGGGAAAATGCTGGAGTCCATTATTAAGGAAGCAGTAGTGGGACATTTGGAAAAGCATGATTCAATCCAGCAGAGTCAGCATGGTTTTATGAAAGGGAAATCATGTTTGACAAATTTGCTGGAGTTCTTTGAGGCTGTAACGAGCAGGGTGGGTAAGGGGGAACCAGTGGGTGTGGTGTATTTGGATTTCCAGAAAGCACTCGATAAGGTGCCACATAAGAGGCCCGGAAATCGGTGCGGTCCGGGCCTACAAGACCATCAGCAGGCCGGGCCCATTGGAGGGAGCATCGTGCGGCGACATACCACTGCAGGGAGCAGCGCGTGCTGCTGCAGGAGGGCGACGGCTGACTGCATTGAGGGCAGGTACAGCAGGAGCGGCGAGGTCGGGGCGAAGGAACGGCAAGAGTTTGTAGAGGGACGTGATCGGGGCCCAGGAGAGGAGAGAGTTCGGGGTCCAGGAGAGGCGAGAGTTCGGGGTCCAGGAGAGGCGAGAGTTCGGGGTCCAGGAGAGGAGAGAGTTCGGGGCCCAGGAGAGGAGAGAGTTCGGGGCCCAGGAGAGGAGAGAGTTCGGGGCCCAGGAGAGGAGAGAGTTTGGGGCCCAGGAAAGGAGAGAGCCCGGGACAGCATGGGCCAGCCTACACTGCAATATGTGTGTGCACTAGGTCCGTGCAGCAGTCACCTTGGTTAACCCTTGCCACTGGACCAAGACCTAGCTCTGTCAAGCCCGTGTGCTGGCTGGTGTGCAACGGCCACCAGACGCTAAAAAAAATCCATGCACAGACATCTTCCACCCTTCAGGATGTAGTTCGGGATCCGGAATATTAGGTCCTTCATTGAAACACCTGGGAACTCATCCCTTTTCGGCGGGGAAGCAAGTCATCCTCGTTTCGAGGGACTGCCTATGATGATGACATAAGAGGTTACTGCACAAGATAAAAGCTCATAGGGTTGGGGGTAATATATTAGCATGGATAGAGAATTGGCTAACTAACAGAAAACAGAGAGTCGGGATAAATGGGTCATTTTCCGGTTGGCAAACACTAACTAGTGGGGTGCCACAGGGATCGGTGCTGGGTCCTCAACTATTTACAATCTATATTAATGACTGGATGAAGGGACCGAGTGTAATGTAGCCAAGTTTGCTGATGATACAAAGATGGGTGGGTAAGCAAGTTGTGAGGAGGGCACAAAAAATCTGCAAAGGGATATAGACAGACTCAGTGAGTGGGCAAAAATTTGGCAGATGGAGTATAATGTGGGAAAATGTGATGTTATCCACTTTGGCAGAAATAATAGAAAAGCAAATTATAATTTAAATAGAGAAAAATTGCAAAGTGCTGCAGTACAGAGGGACCTGGGGGTCCTTGTGCATGAAACACAAACAGTGAGTATGCAGGTACAGCAAGTGAT
Organism: Pristiophorus japonicus; assembly: GCF_044704955.1. Lineage (NCBI taxonomy): Eukaryota > Metazoa > Chordata > Chondrichthyes > Pristiophoridae > Pristiophorus > Pristiophorus japonicus. The sequence continues at coordinate 756 of NW_027254571.1, read as the reverse complement.
CAGGAAGGCCAAGGGAATGTTGGCCTTTATTGCAAGGGGGATAGAGTATGAAAGCAGAGAAGTCCTGCTACAACTGTACAGGGTATTGGTGAGGCCACACCTGGAGTACTGCGTACAGTTTTGGTCTCCGTATTTAAGGAAGGATATATTTGCATTGGAGGCAGTTCAGAGAAGATTCACTCGGTTGATTTAGAGATGAGGGGGTTGACTTATGAGGATAGGTTGAGTGGGTTGAGCCTATACACATTGGAGTTCAGAAGAATGAGAGGAGATCTTTTCGAAACATAAGATAATGAGGTGGCTTGACAAGGTGGATGCAGAGAGGATACTTCCACTCATAGGGGAAACTAAAACTAGAGACATAGTCTTAGAACCAGCCTGTATGCCCGACACGAGACTCCCAAAGCAAGCGCTCTACTCGGAACTTCTACACAGCTAGAGAGCCCCAGGTGGGCAGAGGAAACATTTCAAGGACACCCTCAAAGCCTCCCTGATAAAGTGCAACACACACCGACACTCACACACACTCACACACATACTCACACACACTGTGGGTAACAGACAGTACCTGCTGTTGAGGTGATCCTGGCAACCTCTGACCTCGGTGGCACTGGGATGTCCATTGTCCACGAGCTGCTGCACGGTTTCATTCACCTCCACAACACGAACCAACATGCTGTTCATCTCTTGATCCAGACTCTCAAACCTAGTGACAGAGCACAATGCAGGGACCGGGGCAGTTGAACACCGAGCAGC